>NW_024080867.1:2226468-2238119 GCF_003009895.1 Hyaena hyaena
AAGTTTTTGTGGAAGGAGGAATTTCTAGGCCGGTGACCCTAGAGGCTGCCCAGCAGACGTGGGCTCTCTTCTCCCTCCTTTCTCTTTCCCCAGCTGGCATCTCAGGATTCTGCTCTTTTCAGAGGAAGACGTTCAGACAAAGAGCCTGGAGCCTGCTTTGGATTCTGTGTCCCCTCCTCTCTGCGCCTCCCACACCTGTACTCTGCCCTCTCTCTCAAAAATAAATGAAACATTAAAAAAAAAGTTGGACGCGTCACTGGCTGAGCCGCCCAGGCCCCCCATTTTAAACGGGGTGAGGCAGCCGGAGTCAGGTCCCGGTCTGTGCGCACGTTCATCAGGCTGTTCTGCTCCTGCGGGGGTTTGGTTCCAGAGAAGTAACGTTTGGAAGCCTCATCCCTAATCCGTAGAATTTGCTTCATCATCTTCGTGAATGTTTATAGTATATGACACTCATATGCACATGTATCAAATAAAACATGAAAACTACAAAAAGAATAGGGTGATGGACCGTACGGGCATTGGCGTGGCCACGGGTAGGCACATCAGGGCAGATGGTGTGGGGGTCTGAGCGCCTCCCCGTGCAGCTCACCTGCACCGTCTGGCCCTGTTCTACCCAGTCCTGGATGCACTTCTCACACTTCCGGTCTTCCCACCTGCGAGCTGGGGCTCTGGACACCACCTGCTTCGTGTTGGCAAATTCGCCACGTAAGCAGCTGAGGTCTGTCTTAGTGGTGTTTGAGCTGCTGTAACAAAAACACCACAGACCGAGTGGCTTAAGCAGCACTGTGCCCCTCCCCCACTCATGTGCATACTCTCTCAAAAATAAACAAATGAGCTTTTTTTTTAAGTGTCTGAGGGGCGCCTGGGCGGCTTAGTCGGTTAAGCGTCCGACTTTCGCTAAGGTCATGATCTCGCGGTTCGTGGGTTCGAGCCCCGCGTCGGGCTCTGTGCTGACTGCCGGCTCGGAGCCTGGAGCCTGTTTCAGACTGTGACTCCCTCTCTCTCTGACCCTCCCCTGCTTGCGCTGTCTCTCTCTCTCCTAGAAATAAATAAAAAATATTATTAAAAAAATAATAAATAAAAAAAGTGTCTGAATTGATGACATTATATCCAATAGTCTGGTTCATTTATGGAACCATTAAAAATAATGAGTTACAGGGGCACCTGGGTGGCTCAGTTGGTTAAGTGCCCTACTTTGGCTCAGGTCATGATCTCACGGTTTGTGAGTTCAAACCCCGCATTGGGCTCTGTGCTAACAGCTGGGAGCCTGGAGCTGCTTCGGATTCTGTGTCTCCCTCTCTCTCTGCCCCTCCCCTGCTCGCACTCTCTTTCTCTCTCTTAAAGACAAATAAACATTAAAAACTTTTTAAAAATAATAATGAGTTTCAGTTATATTGACAGGAAGAGATAACACTGACTGAGAAGATTTTACTTCTTTTAAAGGTATTATCTTGGGGGTCCTGGGGGGAGGCTCAGTGGGTTAAGCATCCAACTCTTGGTTTCAGCTCAGGTCATGATCTCATGGTTCATGAGTTTGAGCCCCGCGTATGGCTCTGCTCTGACAATGCAGACGGAGCCTGCTTGGGATTCTCTCTCCCTCTCTCTCTGCCATACCCCTGCTCTCTCTCTCTCTCTCTCTCAAAATAAATAAACTAAAAAATAAAGGTACTATCTCCAAATATCTGCCTCTCTCTGCAATTTTGTATCACTCATTATCCATAGCAAGTGGACACTTACTTTCTTGTGTTGTCTGTGTTTCCTTGCTGAGATGATGGGTCGGCTGACTGATGGATAGTTAGAGCAGGTGGGGGCTCGGTTCCACCACCGCGAGATCATCACCTGGACCTATATCAAGGGGTGGACACTCAACCGACAAAGCCACCCAGGCGCCCCTCAGAAAGACACTTTTAATGTTATTTTGTTTTCAGTTTTTCTGCCAATATAGTATGACAATAAACATTCTTGTACATCTATATCTTTAAGCACTAGAGTCCTTAAGTGTAGACTGTGGGAGTGGGAGTATGAGTGTTTATTTGTATATATATTTATATATTCATTTTCAGAGACTGAGTCAATATGAGAGAGCAAGGAATTATCTCTAAGGAAGAGTATAAAAGAAGAGACATTCCAACATGAAATAATGATGAAAAGAATGAACAAGCATGTAAAGAAGAGGCACCAATATGCACCTTATTGCTCATCAGAAAATTCTTGAGAAGTGCTGCCCGCCCTGAGTGCGGGAAGTCCTTTAGCCGTCGATCCACCCTCGTTCAACATCACAGGATCCACACAGGAGAGAGACCCTATACATGGGTTGAATGTAGTAAAACCCTCAATCGGAGGGCACACCTTAAGCCGCATGAGAGAACTCGCACAGCCGAGAGTCCATATGGATGTCAGGAAGGTAGAAATATCTTCAGCCAGATGACTCATCTTACTGAGCATGAGTACACGCGCCAGAGAAGGGCCCCGCGAGTGTCGAGAATGTGGAAAGGCCTTCAGCCCTTCCTCAGCCCTGATTGATCCCCGGAGAATTCATAGTGGGGAAAGACCCCACAAATGTAAGGACTGCGGAAGACTCTTCCCTCAAAGCACACAGCTCACTAGACATCAAAAATTCATTCTGGAGAAAAACCCTACGAATGTAATAAGTGTAAGAAGTCCTTTACTCGTATCTCTTTCCTGACTGAGCATCAGACAGTTCACACTGGAGAGAGAATGGGAAATAGGTTTAAGGATTCTGTACACTTACACAAATGGGTTAAAAAGACATAGAGCGGAAAGCCGCCTTAACAGGACGAAAGTGTCCGAGGACAGCTAGTGATATATAGGCCGTAATGGAATCCTGACAACTTATCATTCAGGATAGGATGCTCCATTTATCTTAGTCCCTAGAAAAGTCAGATGACCAGAGGTAGTGCCTGCAGGAAATGGCCGTCTGCATGGTGCCGAGATGTTATGTTCTGACCCGAACCTCTAACGCTGCAGGCCCTCAAGACCCTTTCTCTCTCACACTCATGAGTTAATGATTATTGTATGATTGTTTCTTTCTGCACGTCCATCATATATGTAAGCCTTCAAGATGCAAATAAATACGGAGAAAGGACCCTTACTCAGGGCTCTTGTCTCCCTGTAGACATTCTCGTATTCAGTTCTTTCTCTCTTGTATTCAATTCTGCATCCACTCTCTTGCTGGACAAGAAAGAACGCCAGAATCATAGTCTGCAACAGAGAAAAACCACGTCAGCCTAAGGACTGAAAAAAGACCTTTTGCCATGTCATGTGACTCACTCTACACAGGAGAATTCACACTGGCGAGAAATCCTACAAATGTAAGGGATGCGGAAAAGCCTTATCCACAGGTGCCATTTTGTCGTTCGTAGGAGGAGTCATACGCGTTTGCGGGAAAACTTTTGGTAACCACTCTGCTTGTTACGCATGACGGGACGCAGAGTGGAGTGAAGCCCTTTGGATGCCCTGCATGTGGAAATGCCTTTCATATTTCCTCATCACTTTGTCAACTTAAGAGGATCACATGATTCCCTATATGTTTCATATTTTTTATTCAATTTGTCCTGAAATCTCAGCTTTTGATCGTTGCTGGTGTGTAGAAATACAATGGCTGTTTGTATATCCATCTTGTATTCTGACAACCGTACCACACTCAGGTGTGGTTTTTTTTTGTGTTGCTTGGGTGCAGTGGCTTGTTCAACCTACATGATCCTGTCATCTTCAAATAAAGGCAATTTTACTTTTCTTTTTCTTTCTTTCCCGTCTTGGTGTTTTATTTACTTTTCCTAGCCTTTCTGCTCTGGAGGAAGCCTCTACTACAGTAGTAAGCAGAAGTGAGAGTGGGCATCTTTCTCCTGATGTGGGGGGAAAAGCATCTAGTTTTTTCTTTATCATTATGTATCAAATTAGCTGTTTTAAAAAAAATTTTTTTTAAATCAGGTTGTGTAAGTTCCCTTCTTTCTTAGGTTGCTCAGAGTTTTTATCTGGATTGGATGTTACATTTTGTAAAGAGGTTTTCTGCATCTATTGAAATGATCATATGGTTTTCTTTTTAACAATTTTTAATTTTTTTATTTAAAAAATTTAAAATGTTTATGTGTGAGGCAGAGAGACAAGGCATGAGCAGGAGAGAGGCAAAGAGAGAGAGAGGGAGACAGAATCTGAAGCAAGCTCCAGGCTCTGAGCTGTCAGCACAGAGCCAGACGCGGGGCTCGAACCCACAAACTGTGAAATCATGACCTGAGCTGAAGTCAGAGGCTTAACCGACTGAACCACCCAGGTACCCCAGAATGATCATATGGTGTTTAATTTTTCGAGTTGTTTAATGTGAATTATATTGCTTGGTTTTCAAATAGTAAAACAAAAAGCTCACTTGGTTGTGCTGCCTGTGTATGTATTTAATGCTACAGAATTACACACCTAACAGTGGCTAAAATGGCAAATTTTATGTATATTTTGCCACAATTTACAAACAAAAGGGGATTCTAGGTGGCTCAGTTTGTTGAGTGTCTGACTTTGGCTCAGGTCATGATCTCATGTTTGTGGGCTCAAGCCCCGCATCGGGCTCTGTGCTGACAGCTCAGAGCCTGGCGCCTGCTTCCGATTCTGTGTCTCTCTCTCTCTGCCTCTTCCCTGCTCATGTTCTTTCTTTCTCTCTCTCTCTCTCTCTCTCTATAAAAAATAAGTATTTTAAAAAATCTTAGGGGCGCCTGGGTGGCTTAGTCAGTTGGGCGTCCGACTTTCGCTTAGGTCATGATCTCGCGGTTCGTGGGTTCGAGCCCCGCGTCGGGCTCTGTGCTGACTGCCAGCTCAGAGCCTGGAGCCTGTTTCAGTCTGTGACTCCCTCTCTCTCTGACCCTCCCCTGCTCACGCTGTCTCTCTCTCTCTCTCCTAGAAATTAAAAACAAAAACAAAAACATTAAAAAAAGAATGCACATATAAAAAAATAAAATAAAATAAAAAATCTTTTAAAAAAACCCTCCAAGTCCCCCCCCCCAAAAAAAAAAAAGAGAAGACAAATCACACCTGTGCATTTGCTACCTCAGCAAGCCGAACCTCCCCCGGAAAATGCGCAGACCCAGCCGTCGGGGGGAAAGGAGCCTGCAGCGCCGGGGGAGGCCCGGCCAGCACACGGCACTTACACCTGGGAACAGTGTCACCCTTTATTCTCTTGCAAATGTTGACCGTAAGACTGGCTTTGGACTGCGAACGTGATGGTGTCCGTGGGACTAAAGCAGACAAATCCTGCTAGTTTTCCCTGGGCAGAAAGGGCAGCAGGTGCCAGAAAGTGAGCTGGCTCTCTGGCTCACTCGCCTGTCTCTTCTCCCCACTCCATCCTGCCGCCAGGATAGTGCAAAAGTCCTCATGTCTGTGCCTGAACCAGAAGCCTTTGGTGACCCCTCGTCAACTCCAGGAGAGGATTCAAGTCTCTGACATGGCCTGCGAGGGCCTCAGTGTGGTATCTGTCCTTCTGTGAATATCTCCATCCATTTCCTTTCGCACTTATTTACCTGTCTGTCTGTCTATCTATCTATCTATCTATCTACCTACCTACCTACCTACCTACCTATCTATCATCTATTCTTTAAATGTTTATTTTTTGAGACGGTGACAGAGCGTGAGCAGGGGAGGGGCAGAGAGAGAGGGAGACACAGAATCTGAAACAGGCTCCAGGCTCTGAGCTGTCAGCACAGAGCCCGATGTGGGGCTCGAACTCATGAACTGTGAGATCATGACCCGAACCCAAGTCGGACGTTTAACCGACTGAGCCACCCAGTTGCCACCCTTCTCACTTTTTAGAACTCCGATAATGCCACACATTTGGCTGCTCCTTTGAGTATTGCATCCCCTTCACCTGGAAAAACCATTTCTCATCTCACTGCCTGGTAAGCCCAGCTCAGCTATTTCTCCCCATAATAAATTCTTTTCTGCCTTCCCGGCACTTGGTACATAAAGTGGATGGATTTGTCCCCCACATATGTGCTGCTTAATTTTACGTGTCAGATTGACTGGGCCACAGGGTGCCTAGCTATTTGGCCAAACATTCTTCTGGGTGTTTCTGTGAGGGCGGTTTTTGGATGAGATTAACTTTTAAATTGGTAGGCTTTGAGGAAAGCATACTGCCCTCCCTGATGTGGGTGGGCCTCAGCCAATCAGTTGAAGGCCTGAAAAGAACTAAAAGTCCAGCCCGCCCTAGGCAAGAGGGAGTTCTGCAGCAAATGGCCTTCAGACTGGAATTGGAGCCTTAGCTCTCCTGGCTGCCATGGGGCAGATTTTGGCCTTGCCAGCCTCCGTAATCAGGGGAGCCAACTTTTACAATAAATCGCCTTCTATATCTACATACTTCCTATTGGCTCTGTCTTTCTGGAGAGCCCTAATACCAAATGCCCACCTATCTGTGTTTCTAGCTTTACGATGAACACCTTATGGGCAAGGGTTCTATTTTATTGTTCTCTGAATACTTGTGACCCATCATACACCCAGAATACTGTTGACTAGAGTGAACTTGACAAGTACTTTAAAACGATGAAATTTCAGGGGTGCCTGGGTGGCTTAGTCGGTTAAGCGTCCGACTTTCGCTTGGGTCATGACCTCGCGGTTCGTGAGTTTGAGCCCCGCGTCGAGCTCTGTGCTGACTGCCAGCTCGGAGCCTGGAGCCTGTTTCAATCTGTGACTCCCTCTCTCTCTGACCCTCCCCTGCTCATGCTGTCTCTCTCTTTCTCCTAGAAATAAATAAAAAACATTAAAAAAATAAATAAATAAAACGATGAAATTTCAGGGCGCCCGGGTGGCTCAATCCGTTGAGCAACCAGCTCCATCTCAGGTCATGATCGCACGGTCAGTGAGTTCGAGCCCCACGTCGGGCTCTGTGCTGACAGCTCAGAGCCTGGAGCTGCTTCCGACTCTGTGTCTCCCTCGCTCTCTGCCCCTCCTCCACTCACGCTCTGTTCTGTCTCTCAAAAATGAATAAATGTGAAAAAAAATTAAAAACAATGAAATTTCATCTTCCAGGAGTGTTAAAGACCCAGTCTTTACTGGATTCGATTTCAATAGGGATTTTATAGGAATTATTGTTTTATTTAAAATATATTTTCCTCTTAGGGGGAAAGTCCTTGCTTTTGAGCCTACTATTATTTTAACAGTAATATGCTTACTTTGGTATCGATTTGCCTGTCTTCTCTCTAAAAATGAGGCAATTAGTATGACCCGTTTCTCCCTCTCTTACTCAACTGCGGTGATTTTTTTAAAATGTTGTTGAGAGAGAGAGAGACTGAGCGTGACAGTGAGGGGCAGAGAGAGAGGGAGACACAGAATCTGACGCAGGCTCCAGGCTCTGGGCTGTCAGCACAGAGCCCGATGCGGGGCTCGAACCTATGAACCATGAGATCGTGACCTGAGCCGAAGTTGGATGCTTAACCCACTGAGCCACCCAGGCGTCCCTCAACTGCTGTGATTTTTAAATTCTGTAAAATTACCAACAAAATTAGTTTCCCTTTCTTTTCTCTCCTACCTAGGTAGCAAGTAGGTCACTGCTTCTGCAGATTCTTAATGTTTTGAAAGGTCTAGTCCTTAGAGTTTTGTCCAAGGCAAGGCCGATGGCTTTCCTCCCGACCTGTTCTGTCATCTGACCCTACTGCATGGGTTTGAGTAAATGCCACCATTGGCGGATACCATCCGCTTTCACTTAGCTGGATCATCAATGAATTGCACCCAGGAACCTCAGGGGAACCTCTGTGATTCAAAATGCCCACTGAGCTAGTGGATCTTTAGGGAGAAGGATAAAACTTCCCTGAAAGGGTGGCTGCCACTCCTAAACAGACCATTTTCCTCGGGCCACCAAAGCCTGTTGCGTCCCTGACTTGCCAACCATTCAGTATAAGCCGACTTGGAATGGGGATGTCAGGGGAAGAAGCCCCAGGCCATCCTTCGAGAAAGCTCAGCTTCCAGGAGGTGGGGCTGTTGTACTTGGTGCCCGTCTCCAGCAGGTGGCGCTGCTGTCCTGTGTAACAGCGTCCGAGCACATCCTCTTCTCCAAACGGTCCATTTTTTCCTTTCATCCGGGGATTTCATTTTGTTTTCTTTGGCTCACCAGGGAGGGGACATGAATCACCTCTACGTGGGGTGAGCTCCTCACCCGACAAGGTCTTTTGTTCCTTTGTGGGCGTTTAGAGAATACACACAGAACCCATCAATTTTTATTTTATTATTTTTTTTGTCTAAGTTTTTATTTAAAGTCTAGTTAGTGAACATATAGTGTTAATACTGGTTTCAGGAGTAGAATTTAGTGATTCATCATTACATATAACACCCAGTGCTCATGTCGACAAATAATACCCATCACCCATTTAGCCCACCCACCCATCCACCTCTCCTTCAGCAACACCGTTCTTCCTCTGTAGTTACAAGTCAGCTTTACGGTTTGGCCCTTCTCTCCTTCTATTTTCCCCTGTTTTTCTTTTGTTTCTTAAATTCCACATGAGTGAAATCAAATGGTATTTGTCTTTCTGTCACTGACTACCTTCGCTTAGCATAATACACTCTAGTTCTTGCAAATGGCAAGATTTCATTCTTTTTGATTGTTGAGTGATAGTCCATTGTATATATTTACCACATCTTTTTTATCCATTCATCAATTGTTGGACATTTGGGCTCTTTCCATAGTTTGGCTATTATCGATAATACTGATATAAACAACAGTGCATGTGCCTCTTCAAATCAGTATTTTTGGATCCTTCGCTGGGCTGCAGGGTAATTCTACTTTTAACTTTTTGAGGAACCTCCATACTGTTTTCCAGAGCGGCCGCACCAGTTTGCATTCCCACCAACAGTGCAAGAAGGTTTCCCTTTCTCACATCCTCGCTAACATCTGTTGTTTCCTGTGTTAGAACACACCAATTTTAAAAATTCATCCTTTCAACATCTATTTATTGAGTGCCCAATTTATGCCAGGCAGTGTTCTAAACAGAAGTAAAACAAACATAAGGATCTTCGTGGAACATACACTTTAGGAAGAGAGTTAGACAATAAACAGATAAATGAGTAAATATATAACCTTACAAGTACAATGGCAATCACAAAGCATGACGAAAGGACATTAGGCTAGATGTTGCTATTCCCTAATTATAAACTAGATCAAGATCATTTTAGCTTTCAATCCCCTTTCCAAACATTGCTTACATCCTATCAGTTGAATTTGGGCACTTTATTTTCCTACAGAAATAGCGACCCAAGAAGTTTAACACCTGCAGCAGCTGCCAGGAGATTAGCTCTTCATTGATGAGAGCTTGAAGAAGGGCAAGGAGTAAGGGAGGAGAGGGTAGTCTGGATGGTGAGAGCAATGAGGAGATTTTTCCCTCCGCCATTTTCAGCACCCAGCACTGTCTCCTGCCATGGGGCTGCATATGAGGGCTTCTGAATCCAACCCAGCTGTAAAAGTTTGAGTCCCTTCTCTGCCCAGGATTCCCCAGCACGCTCAACTTTTTGAATCTGCAGTTTTATACTTTCATCAAATTGAGAACATAGTGGTCATTATGTTTTCAATTGTTTTCTCCTTTGGTAACTCTGGTGCTTTCAGGTAACTGCTTTTCCTATTTTGCGCATAGTTTATATTTTTTCTTTTTCTGCAGAATTGGTCCAGATAGTTGAATGCCAGAAGCTCTGGAGGGCAGACTAAGATGTTGGGTAGGAGAATATATTGTTTTCCCACACTAATGCTTTCTGTAGTCCTGCAATAACAAATAACAGTATGCAATCCTCTGTGGTTCACATAGCCTCACAAATCTGAGCATCTCTGACCCCAGAAACGAATGACACTAACTCATCAGGTATCCACACTGCACCAACAGGAGGGTCAGTTGGCCAAGACTTGAGATAAAAGTATACTAAGAATTTGCTTAGTATTCAGGATTTTGAGCACTTTGCTCAAATTATTTGGGGCAATCAAGAATTTTAACATTGCAATTATTTTATTTTATTTTTAATGTTTTCTTTCTTTCTTTCTTTCTTTTTCTAGGAGAGAGAGAGAGACAGCGTGAGCAGGGGACGGTCAGAGAGAGAGGGAGTCACAGACTGAAACAGGCTCCAGGCTCTGAGCTGGCAGTCAGCACAGAGCCCGACGCGGGGCTCGAACCCACGAACCGCGAGATCATGACCAGAGCCAAAGCCCGACGCTTAACCGACTAAGCCACCCAGGCGCCCCTGTTTTATTTATTTCTGAGAGAGAGAGAGAGAGTGTGTGAGCAGGGGAGAGAGAGACAGAGAGAGAGAGAGAGAGAGTGAGCAGGGGAGGGTCAGAGAGAGAGGGAGACACAGGATGTGAAACAGTCTCCAGGCTCTGAGCTGACAGCACAGAGCCCGACGTGGGGCTCAAACCCACGAACCGTGAGATCATGACCAGAGCCGAAGTCGGATGCTTAACCAACTGAGCCATCCAGGCGCCCCATGCAATTATTTTATTTTTTAACATTTATTTTTGAGAGAGTCAGACAGACAGACAGAATCCAAAGCAGGCTTCAAGCTCTGAGCTGTCAGTTCACAGCCTGATGCAGTATTCGAACCAATGAACCACGAGTCATGACCTGAGTCAAAGTCAGGTGCTTAACCGACTGAGCCACCCAGTCACCCCTAACATTGCAATTATTAAAAATTGAACTAAAGAAAAAAAATGGACTAAAGAAGAATGCTTTATGATACAGAAAGGTGTTTACCATATGATGGAGGAAAATGTTACAGGAATTATGTACCATTATGGTCCCATTTTTCTACATTGTTTATTTCGGTATAGAGATCTCACCTGGGGTGTGAAAGGAAAATATGTTTTTAAGCTACAAGCTACAAGTGTTAATTGTGTTCGCAGTAGTTCTGACTTGTGGGATTATGGATGATACCTTCTCTCCTTTTTCACTCCTGTTTCTCCACAGCAAACATTATAATTTCCTCTACATTCTATCCCCCCGCCCTGCTTTCTGTTTCTCCATAGCCTTTCCCACCACTCGGTATACTTATTTATTTTACGAATTCATTCGAATATACCATTTATTTTGTTCATTCACTTAAAAGTCAGATCTTAATTAAGAGGCCAGGGAATTTTGCCTTTTTTCCCTGCCCAGTCCCCCTGCATGACTTCTACAGTTTTCTTAGTGCGCCTCCTGCCGGGGCCGCTTCCACTGTCAGGGGCAGTCCCGCTGCAGAGTCCGCCTCCGGACAGTAAGAATACTGACTGTCCCATCCGGCAGGAGAGACGTTTCCTAATTCGTCGTCGTCACACTGGTGATAGCACACGATCAGAGTTCCCGGCCGCTGATCTTTGCCGGAGGCCGAACTGGCTCCGGCAGGTCCAGGGGGTCCCTGAAGGATGGACGGTGTTGGCGAGAGTGAGAGTGAGAGATGCCTCGAGATTCTTTCTGATCACCCGGCAGGCATCTCTGTCCTGTCGGTTTTCGTGTCTTTATTTAAAGGTTCAGCAACAAGATGAAGTCAGAGAAAGGAATTTCTTACAATGGGAGGCCTTTTGTGATAACAATAGTAGAATTATTCTGACCAAGGAAATAACAGAATGTTCTTAGTGAAAAATAGGATAACATATAGGTCAAATTGTATATAGATAAGTTAGGAGTATTTTGTCTGGCTCTCAAGAGGAT
>NW_024080867.1:2243118-2263765 GCF_003009895.1 Hyaena hyaena
GTGTGTGTGTAAGTGTGAGCTACCAGAGATGTGGGCGGTGTGTGTGTGTAAGTGTGAGCTACCAGAGATGGAGGCGCGTGTGTGTGTGAGCTACCAGAGATGTGGGCGGTGTGTGTGTGTAAGTGTGAGCTACCAGAGATGGAGGCGCGTGTGTGTGTGAGCCACCAGAGATGGTGGGAGGTGTGTGTTTGAGTATGTGTGTATGAGTATGAACTGCCAGAGATGGTGGGCGGTGTGTGTGAGTGAGTGTGAGCTACCAGAGGTGGTGGGAGGTGTGTGTGTGGAAGAGAGAAAGAGCGTGAGATGCCAGGAGCATGTTGGTGTGAGCGTGTGAGACTGCAGTATGTGTGTCTGGCCTATGAGGTTGTATGAGTGTGTGTGCCTGAGTGTGAGAGCGGGCGCTGTGTATTTAGTGTGTGTGAGACGCGGGGGGAGGGGCGCAGTTACCACGTGAGAGACCAGGGTGCGTGTAGTGTTACAAAGAAAACCACAGGCCCACATTGGCACCACTTAGGCCACGTCCCCAGATGGGCAGTTAATACCCAACCCAACTGCGGTTTCAGCCTACCCGAAATGGAGTTTAACTGGGCAGTGCGGAATTTTCTGGATGGTACCAATGAGGTAGTCTGTCAGCCGGTCCTCTCCATCCCCAAAGGGAGATGAGGTCATCTGCATGAGACCCCCAGCCAAACCCGCTCCGGAGGGGAGGGCTGCCTCGCCTGAAACAATCTTCCCCTTTTTTTGCTGATAAATTCCTGCCCCACCTCCTTCCTATAAAAACATCTGTTTTGTACAACTGATCGGAGCTGCGCTCTGTTTGCAGGACGGGATGGAGCCTGTTCTGGAACTGATGAATGGAGCCAGTCAGATCTTTGCATGTTACCCAGTTGAATTTTGTTCTTGAACAGTATCTGCGTGTGACAGGAATCCAGGAGTCTATGAAGGAGTGCGTTGAGAATGTGTGTGTGTGTGTCTGTGTCCGTGTGTGTGTGTGAGGGAGAGAGGCCATCCTGTGCGTGTGTGAGAGGAAAGCTAGTGGTGGTTGTGTGTGAGACCAGAGTGAGCAGGAGGGAGACCATGTGAGGCGTGGATTGTCCCCTGAAGGCTTGCAGAGCCTCTCTCCCGGAGACCGTGGTGTATGTGGCCACATGTGGGGTGCCTTCCTCGGGATACGGGTTCTTGGGGTTCAGTCCTCTGTGGTCAGGGAGTGGGCGCCATCACACGTCCGTGTTGACGCGTCACCCGGTATGCTCGGAGCTGGCCCCGAGTGACTGGTGTGTAGGGGGAGGCCACGGGGAAGGTGGATAGCGCGACCTTCTTGACGAGTGCCAGGATTTGGTATTGTGTGTGTTGTGTGGCCTGTGGGGGTTTGGGTGGAGGCGGAGAACTCTGGCCTCTGCCACACGTAGGAGTCCGACTAGACTCCTCAACTGTAGACCATGTCAAAGCCTGAAGCAGACGTACACAAGGGAAAGGACCGCCTCTGCCTATAAAAATAAGATCAAAAAAGGGGAAGGCAACTTTTGGGAAAAAGATTAAATCTGGGGCCTTGAGCGTAAGCGAAACAACCATAAGCGACAGTCTTGCGTGGCTGCGCGGTGCCAGGGGTCTCCGGGTGCTTTGGGCAGTGGAATCAAGGAGAGCCGGGAGAAGGAAGGGGAAGACGGAATTTTTAGGCTGATGATTTGGGAGTACAAGCAGGCCTCACCTTGTCACTCTTTCTGTCCCTCCAGCCCTGTCCTCAGGGACACTGCCATTCTCCAGGAGAGAAGCCAGGAGGGGAAGTGGAAATGACTGTTGAACTAGTCAAAGCCATATCCCAGGTTAGTTATTTCCTTTCTCTTCCGAGGGAGGCAGTCTTACTCTTTAGGATTTAATAATGCCTCTTTTCTTTTGAAAATTCCCTGATTAACAGCGGCCTTGAGGGCCTGGTTCCCACTTTTCCCAGAGGGCGCTGTCTACGCAGACTGCCTGACGGTTCGTGAAACTGGGTGTGATGAGGCATGGAGCCTCCTGGGAGCCCTCTCTTCTTCCCACTCCATTTTTAAAAAAATGTTTATTTATTTATTTCGAGAGGGAGAAAGAGAACTTGAGCAGGGAGGAGCAGAGAGAGAGAGAATACCAAGCAGGCTCTGCACTGTCAGCGCAGATTTTGACGTGGGGCTCGAACCCACAGACCATGAGATCATGACCTGAGCCGGAACCAAGAATTGGACACTTAATCAACTGAGCCACGCAGGTGCCCCCTTCCCACTTTTTTTTTTATTTTTTCCCATTTTTATTTTATTTTATTTTATTTTACTTTATTTTATTTTATTTTATTTTATTTTATTTTTAAATGTTTTTTATTTATTTCTGAGAGAGGGAGAGAGGCAGCATGAGCAGGGGAGGGACAGAGAGAGAGAGGGAGACACAGAATCCGAAGCAGGCTCCAGGCTCTGAGCTAGCTGTCAGCAGAGCCCAACATGAGGCTCGAACCCACAAACCGTGAGATCATGACCTGAGCCGAAGTCGGATGCTTAACCAACTGAGCCACCCAGGTGCCCCTATTTTATTAAAAAAAAAAATTTTTTTTAATGTTTTATTTATTTTTAGGAGAGAGAGAGAGAGAGAGCGTGAGCAGGGGAGGGTCAGAGAGAGAGGGAGTCACAGACTGAAACAGGCTCCAGGCTCTGAACTGGCAGTCAGCACAGAGCCCGACGCGGGGCTCGAACCCACGATCCATGAGATCATGACCCAAGCGAGAGTCGGACGCTTAACCGACTAAGCCACCCAGGCGCCCCTAATTACACATTTAATATTAAAAATCACATTTAATTAATTTTTAAATATTGCCCTTCCCCACACCCACCCCCCTACTGTTTATGAAATCTTCAAAAAGAATCACATGGATTTGGATATCTTTGTCTTTCTCAGCATTAGAACCACTTTATGAATCATCTAACATAATTTTTTAGATTCAGAACTTTTAGATTTTGTATAATGTTACTGAAATTGTATCTGTTCATAAGAACCAGTTAGTATTCTGTTAAGATTCCCCCCCTTCATTTGTCCTATAGGAACAAGTTAGGGATCTCCACGGTGTTAACCACTTTATGTCTTAGTTGTTGTGATATTTAACTTTATACTCCTGAATAAGATGTTTGGATCCCTGTTTCTTAATTATTTTAGTTTTAGATATTATTATCTATAATCTACTACTGTGGATAATAAAGATTTAGTTCAACAATAACTCCAACACACTTACACACACTTTTCTTTTTTGTCAGCCTTCATACATTAATTTATTACTGTTTCAGTCTTAAGTCTCTTCAGGGTAGCTTCGTATCTTTTATCAATTTTGGAAATTTTTCAACCATTATCTTTTCAAACATTAGCTCAGACACTTCCTTTCCTCTTCTTCTCAAATTGCAGTTACATAAAGACTAGATCTTTTAGGGGGCACTTGGGTGGCTTAGTCTGTTAAGCATTTGACTTTGGCTCAGGTCATGATCTCATAGGCTCACATTGGGCTCTGTGCTGACAGCTCAGAGCCTGGAGCCTGCTTCAGATTCTGTGTCTCCATTTCTCTCTGCCCCTCACCTGCCTCTCTCTCAAAAATAAATCTTAAAAATTAAAAAAAAAAAAAAAGGAATGGGAAGTTATGTTCTCCCTCAAGAGTGGAGCATCTAAGTAAATGATTTGGAATCCTTCTGCATCAGAGATTTGTCTATTCTCCTCCACTTATTTATGCAGTCATTTATTTGTATCAGCATGGACTCATGCATATTTATTTTGTGCCATAGCTTGTACCATCCAATACTACTTTATTTTGTTGTTCAGATCTTTCTAGCTTTGGCCACTAGGAGCTTTTTTAGCGACTCCTGCATCCTGGTGACACGTCTTGTCATTGCAGGGTATTTTTTGTGTGTTGAACACTGACTTGGACACTGCATATCTAGGTTATCCTGTGTCCTTTCCACGGGAGTCCTGCAGTGAGCCGCTTCCCCGGGGTGGAGATGGCTTCCGCTTACTTCAGGCACACAGCTCTGCTGAGCACAGCCCAGTCTTAGTCTAGGCAGGAGCTGAAATGCTGAGAGGCAGGGCCTCAGTCCTTCTGAAAGCTGGGTTACTTCTGGCTCCCATCAGTTCTGGGGTATACGCCTTCCCTTGGGTGCTCAACCAAAAGCGTGGGATGTTTACCAGAACCTACGCTCAGCAGATGATAGTAACCTGTGAACAGTCTAAATTTTTTTTTAACGTTTATTTATTTTTGAGACAGAGACAAAGCACGAGATGGGGAGGGGCAGAAAGAGAGGGGGACACAGAATCTGAAGCAGGCTCCAGGCTCTGAGCTGTCAGCACAGAGCTTGATGCAGGGCTCGAACCCACGGACCACGAGATGATGACCTGAGCTGAAGTCGGATGCTTAACTGACTGAGCTACCCAGGCGCCCCAAACAGTCTAGATTAGCCATTTATTGTTGTTTCTCCTCACATGTCAGTCTTAAGGCCTTGATTTGTTGGCTGTGAGTGTTTTATCAGTCTGCTTCTACAGACTGGGAAGCCTGAATAAAATCTCACTGGCGCTCCTAATATTGGAGATTGTGGAAACAATTTAAGGTGGAAACAATTTAAGGTGGAAACAATTTAATTAAGGTATAAAACATGTCTGGGGAGGGGCGCCTGGGTGGCTCAGTCGGTTAAGCATCCATCTTTGGCTCAAGTCATGATCTCACGGTTCGTGGGTTTGAGCCCTGCATCAAGCTCTGTGCTGACGGCTCAGAGCCTGGAGCCTGCTTCAGATTCTGTGACTCCCTCTCTCTCTGACCCTCCCCTGCTCATGCTGTCTCTCTCTCTCTCAGAAATAAAGAAAACATTAAAAAAATTTTTTTCAAAAAGCATGTTTGGGAAATTTTTGCCTTGTCTTTGGGCATATATGGTTATTTTATAACGTAGAAGGGTTGACACTCTTCCCATTACTCTTTTCAAGAATTCTCTTGATTGTTCAATTTTCTTTTTTTTTAAGTTTATTTATTTATTTCGAGGGTAGGGGGAAGAGAATCCCAAGTAGGCTCTGTGCTGTCAGCGCAGGGCTCAATCTCACAAACCGTGAGATCATGACCTGAGCCAAAATCAAGAGTCACACGCTTAAATGACTGAGCCACCAGGCACCCCTCTTGACTGTTCTTATAAGTTTATTTTTCTAGCAAATATTAGAATCAGGCAGTTTTGTTTTGTTTTTAATTTCTGAGAGAGACAGCATGAGCAGGGGAGGGTCAGAGAGAGAGGGAGACACAGAATCTGAAACAGGCTTCAGGCTCTGAGCTGGCAGTCAGCACAGAGTCCCACGTGGGGCTTGAACCCACAAACCGTGAGATCATGACCTGAGCCAAAGTCAGACGCTTAACCGACTGAGCCACCCCGGCACCCCAGAATCAGGCAGTTTTTTAAAAGCCCTGCTGGTTACTTTTTTTTAATTATTAAAAAAAATTTTTTTCAATGTTTTATTTATTTCTGAGAGAGAAAGAAAGCGTGAGCAGGGGAGGGTCAGAGAGAGAGGGAGACACAGAATCTGAAACAGGCTCCAGGCTCTGAGCTGTCAGCACAGAGCCCGATGTGGGGCTCGAACCCACCAACCGTAATATCATGACCTGAGCCGAAGCCGGACACTTAACCAACTGAGCCACCCAGGCGTCCCCCTGCTGGTTACTTTAAAGTTGTTTATTTAGCAGATACATTTTTGACCTTGTCTGTGCCAGCTTCTGGCAGCACAGCAAGAAACAACCAAATCTGTGTCCCTGTGCAGCCTTCTTTGCAGAGGGGAAAATAAGCATAAATAAAGGAATTCATATACATTAAATAGTGAAACATGCGGGCCTTTATTTGGACATAGGGTTTCATTTTTCTTGGGCAGACTAATCTAGGAGTGTAATTTCTGGGTCATACGGTAAATTCATATTTGAGTTCTTAAGGAATCGCCAAACTTTTCCAAAATCGCTGTGCCACTCTGCATCCTCAGCAGCAGTGTGTGAGGGCTCCCAGGTTTCAGTGTCCTCTCTAACATTTGTTACCTGTTTCACTCACTTAATTTTATTACTGTCTGTTGGTTACTTGTAGATTTTCAAATAGATAAGGTTTTAAATTCATCTTTTCATAGTTTTGAAGTGCTCTGAATCCTGACCAGAGAATAGCCTGGAAATTTGGGGGTTTCAAATCTGTGAAGGCTTTTGTTGGCCTAGTATGTGACCAGTTTTTGTTTACTGTATATTGGGGTATACCAGAAAGCTAAAAACTGCATTACCCAGACTCCTTTGGAAAGAGGGTTATGTACGTGACTTCTATGTGCCAGGCAGAGGCTTCCAGTGTAATATGTGAAAGGCAGAAGCCAGCAACAGGAAGCAGCGGTTAAATTCAGGGAAATAGGATTTGATAGCCAGCATGTTGGCAGAAATGGCAGATACTGGCAAGGGGATTTGGTTCTTCTGGGGCAGCTCTGGCTGAAGTTCCTGCTGATTGAATCCTAGCATGTTATGTGCTTAGCTGCGGGTGACACTGGAGAATGGGACTTTGGGAAAAATACCATTTCGGTATAATTGGGCTTTTCTCCTGCTTTCTAGCCTACAGACCTCATTCTTTGGTCCTATGGGAAATTCCATATGTTATTGGATACCTTGCAATAAATGTTTTTCCTCTTAAAAAGAAAAAAGAATTACAGGCTCTTCAAATGCTGTAAATTACAATTTCATTGAATATAAGATCATCAGTAAAACATAAGTCCTGGATATACATATATGTAAAGATATCCATATAAACATTGGGAAAATAATTAACTGTGAGTACCAGGATCACAAGCAATCTAATATATTTTTCTGGAGGATTAACCAAAACAGCTGTTTCCTTACTAGTACAAAATTGTACCAAGTATTGGAAAGAATGTGGCCACTTTCTGCTTGCGTTGACAAATTCATGTGAATGAATTTGATTTTTATAAGAACATGTGGAATGATAGGTATCAGCCAAAATGGCACCTCAGCTGACCAAAAGGTACAAACCAGAATTCAGGAAAACCAGTAGCTCACAGTGAATCGTAAAACAAATTGTTAATACTGGAGCACCTGGCTGGCTCAGTTAGAAGAACATGTGACTCTTGATCTCGGGGTCATGAATTCGAGTCCCAGATAGAGATTACTTGAAAAAAAATGTTAATACTTTTATGTGAAAAATATATTAAGCATTTTCTCAAAGGTGTGTATATCTTCTTAAGTCCTGTACATTGAATATCTTTGTATCATGCCTTTAAATGTTTCCTGTGAAAAAGCAAATTAAGATGTTCTGTGCATAGCACTTTCTTTGGATAGTCAGTTACCAGTGTCTTTGGTAACTTTGCAAATCAGGCGCTGAATATGAAGATTTTTGCTTACAACGGAAATAAACAAAGTTGAAGATGAAAGATGCCCATAATATTTTTAAAAATTCCTTATAACCTGCTGGTGATTGTAACTGGATGTTAATTTTTCTCTTATTACATTTTATTCTTTTTTTTCTTTAATGTTTTATTTATTTCTGAGAGAGAAAGACAGCATGAGCAGGGGAGGGTCAGAGAGAGAGGGAGACACAGAATCCGAAACAGGCTCCAGGCTCTGAGCTGTCAGCACAGAGCCCGACGCGGGGCTCAAACCCACGAACCGTGAGATCATGACCTGAGCCAAAGTCAGACGCTTAACTGACTGAGCCACCCAGGTACCCAAACACATTTTATTCTTTAAGAAATGAAAAATTATATTTATCTGGTTTCATTTTGATAAGTGGCTAAGTATATAGGTTGATTGTACTTAGACTCAGTATACAGTATAGATGTGTTGTAATCTTATGTTGGGTGATCTCCTATGACTACCCAGTTTACCCTGGTGTGGTATGTCATGCTAGTTCTTCATGATGTAGTATGAGAAAACTGCATTCTGTTTATATTCGTTATTTTTATTGCGTAAGAATAAATAAAATCAGGCCTATCAGCTCAGTGCCCCTTCTCTTCTGAAACATTAGGATCCCGTAGAGTACCATTTGTAAAATATCAACTTAGGCATTCTTTTTTGTTGTTTTTAAAGGTTCAACCACAGATGTAGGTCATTCCTTGAGGCTCTTATTTACTGCCTATGGCCACTTGTTTGTATTTTCCCACGCGAAGAAATGGGTTAGCATCCTTTTTTACACTGCAGTTTATCACTTCAATAACTACTATTTTAGGTTGGAGTTTCATATTATAATGGTTTAATTTTTCTTTCTCCCCCAAGGGCCATTTCTCACATAAAGTAGAAACAATTTAAAACTTTAACCTGGAGTTACGCATGAAAAAGAGCATCGGTTAATCCAGAATGTATTTTATCCGGGCATCTGGGTGGCTCAGTCAGTTGAGCATCCGACTCTTGATTTCGGCTCTGCTCATGATCTCGTAGTTCATGAGATCAAGCCCTGCGCCAGTGGTACAGAGCCTGCTTAGGGTTCGCTCTCTCCCTCCACCCCCCCGCCTGCCCCCTTTCAAAATAAACAAACATTAAAAAACTGTATTTGTGTCATTTCAGGATTTGGTGACATTCAAGGATGTGGCCATAGACTTTTCCCAGGAGGAGTGGGAATGGCTGAACCCTGCTCAGAGGAATTTGTACAAGAATATGATGTTGGAGAACTATCGGAACCTGGTATCACTGGGTAGGAGTATTTTCTTCATAATTTAGAATAACTTTAGGGACACTTTACGTTTGTATTTATTATTAGAATTTTTTATTGTGTGTAAGTAGATTGAAATCTTGGAAACAAAGAGGACACTCAGGGGTTGATGAAAATTTCAGATTAAGTCAGTGAATTTGATGTGTGTCAGACAGTCCATGAGTGTGGCCTTTAGTCATTTGGGAACACGGGCCATGAGGTGACTTTTCACTGGTCTCCTGTGCTGCCTTCTTCCCTCTCTCCTACAGTACTGTTGTTATTCCAACTGGATAGTAACGAGGTTTACCAAGAATATGGATAATTATTATAAATTTAAAATACGGATTTTTTATTTATTTTTTTAATGTTTTATTTATTTCTGAGAGAAAGAGTATGAGCAGGGGAGGGTCAGAGGGAGAGGGAGACACACAATCTGAAGCAGGCTCCAGGCTCTGAGCTGTCAGCACAGAGCCCGACACGGGGCTCGAACCCACGAATCGCGAGACCATGACCTGAGCTGAAGCCAGAGGCTTAACTGACTGAGCCACCCAGGCGCCCCAAAACTATGTTTTTATAAACTTGCAATAGGTCAAACCGATGAGACACACAAACTGTGAAAGTGGCTTCAGATCCTCTTAGGGAGACTTAGTTGGATCCTTCCCCGCTCTGGGGCCATCTCATTGTCTAGACTAGCTTTTTGTTTTCTAAAAGGCCCCCTTTATCCTGCTTGTAGTTCACCAGGCTTCTTGAAACTAAATGTATGTCTTTTCTAAAATTTGAGTATTTGTTGGCTTGCTTTCTTCAAATAATTTTTTTTGTTCTCTTCTGGTATTTCAACTACAAATATGTTAGAACCTTTTATATTATGCCCTAGGTAACTGAGGATCTGTTCATTATTTAAAGCCTTTTCTTGTTTGTGTGTCAGATTAGATTAGGTAATTTCTATTGACTTTACTTCAAGTTTATTGACTCTCTGTGTATCCTCTTCAGTGCCTTATTAATTTTTAATGTAGTGAATTTTTGAATTTCGGATACCATATTTTTCAATTCCAAACTTTCCACTTAGTTCTTTTTTTTTTTTTTTTTTTTCTGTTTCTCTGCTGAGAATTTCTGAGCATATTTTCCTTTACATTTTTGGGTATAGATGAAAGAGTGGTTTTTAAATCCTGGTCTACTAATTCTAGCATCTATGTTATCACTGCTTAGGTCTTCATTAATTGCTTATTTTCCTGAGTGTGATTCACTGTTTCCTTTTTCTACTTATGTCTAGTAATTAATGGATTTTATCTCAGACACTATAAATAATACATTGTAGAGGCTGTAGATTCTGTTATATTATTTTGAAGAGTTTTGTGTTTTTTATTTAAAAAATTTTTTTAATGTTTTATTTATTTCTGAGAGAGAAAGAGAGAGAGAGAGAGATAGTATGAGCAGGGGAGGGTCAGAGAGAGAGGGAGACACAGAATCTGAAACAGGCTCCATGCTCCGAGCTGTTAGCACAGAGCCCGACGCGGGGCTCGAACCCACAAACCGAGAGATCATGACCTGAGCCGAAGTCGGACGCTCGACGACTGAGCCACCCAGGCGCCCCTTGTGTTGTCTTTTAAAAGCAGACAGTTGGGGCGCCTGGGTGGCTTAGTCGGTTAAGCGACCGACTTTCACTTAGGTCATGATCTCGCGGTTCGTGGGTTCGAGCCCCGCGTCGGGCTCTGTGCTGACTGCCAGCTCAGAGCCTGGAGCCTGTTTCAGTCTGTGACTCCCTCTCTCTCTGACCCTCCCCTGCTCACCCTGTCTCTCTCTCTCTCTCTCTCCTAGAAATAAATAAAACATTAAAAAAAAAAATTAAAAAAAAATAAATAAATAAAATAAAAGCAGACAGTTAACTTGACTCAGACTCCAAACTCTGTCTCTAGAGGCTCTGACTCAGGCTTCAAACTCTGTCTGGCCGTCCGATGATCCTGTGAAAATACTGGGTAGCATTTCTGCCCCCAGCCCCTTAGAAAATTGTTTAACTTTTATAGAGTTGACAGTTGGCAGTCCCACTAGACTATGTCAGAAGCTGTATGTAATCTGTCTCTAAAATGTGTTTTACCCCTTCATCTAGTCATTCATGCTGTGTCCTTCCATCAGTATTAAGAAACTGGCTTATAGCTCTGAATTACCCAAACTGGCCAATTTTCATGTCTTTTTTTTTTTCTTTGTATGAAGGACTCTGCCTCTCTAAGCCATATGTGATCTCCTCATTGGAGCAAGGGAGAGAGCCTTGGGAGATGAAGGATGAGATGACAGGAAGCCCAGGTGAGTGTGAGAGAACCCGATAGGGGAATCCTTTCTAGGTAATGGCTCAGCTGCTTTCCAAGGTGATACTTTTTCCTTTCTTCTGCTTCTTAGAAATTCTTCTCAAGCCTTTCAAGCCTGAGGAGAAAACAGAAACTTTACTATGTAGCCTGAACTCCCCAAACGCCTTCTCATCTGTTTGAAGGTATCTCTTCTCTCTAATAAGCTAACTCATTTTGCAGAAATCTCTGTCCAGCTCTTTCCCATCCCGTCCTTCCTTTTGCTATGTGACTTATACAAGCTTCTCTGTTTCCTAAACCTTAACCCCCAAATTGGGTGCTGCTTACAAATCCTAGCGCTTACTGCTGCTTGTCACAAAGCGAGAGACCAGCTCCTCCCAGCCCCTGTGTCATCAGCTCCATCCTCCTTCTCTGACCTTATCTTCTAGCACTTTCTCGCTTTTTCACTGTACTTTAGCACAGAGCTTTCTAAACGACATGAGGTACCCAGGTATGCTTCAGGTGTGGTAAAGGTGTGCCAGTATACCAAATCTCTAGGCCTTGAGACACTGGCTGAGGCCAGAGACGGTCTGAGTTCCAAGTTGCTTGCTTCTGGGTCACAGGCAGTATTCTCCTTCGGCGTCTGTGCATCTTACAAATGTCAGTAAGTGCCCGGCAATACTGTTGAGAAGCACTGCTCTTACCATTAGTCACCTTTTCTGACTTTCCACACTCTTTGCTGATTCAGGCTTTTGGATTTCCTGTTTTCTCTGCCTAGAATGCTCTTCTCTTGGCTCTCTGTCCATGCTTGACTGTCAGACCAGAGCTCAAAAATCATCTCATCAGGGGCTTTCCCTAACCACCTTATGTAATGAACATTCCCTTATTCCAGCCCAATTACTTTCTACCAAGGCACTGTGTGTTTCCTTTGTAACACTCAGGAGAGCCTGTAACTAGCCTGTTGATGGTTTATATGCTTATTTTCTGCCTGCCCCGCTGAGCTGAAAGTTCACAAAGACCAGGGAATGTTCGGATCATACACGATAGTTACTCCTTTATGAGATTCTCCCTTCACTTCTTTAACAGTATTTGATCTTTATTTACATCTAGAGATGATTTGGATCCTGGACTTCCAGGGTCCTTCAAATACCCAGATACTGGAAGAGAAATTAGCCCTGCTTAGACATACTTTATACTTTGGTTGTGTAGCAACCTACCATCGGCCTTCAATAGGGAAATAGAGGAGCTTTCCGGATAAGAGGTAATAATTTGCCTTGTGAAGAACAGATGAAAGAAGTGTGGGGGGAGGGGGCACCTGGGTGGCTCAGCTGCTTAAGCATCCATCTCAGGTCATGATCTCAGGTTTATGAGATTGAGCCCTGCACCAGGCTGTGCACTGACAGTGCAGAGTCTGCTTGGGACTCTCTCCCCCTCTCTGTCTGTTCCTCCCCCCTCCACTTGCATGTGTGTGCTCTCTCTCTCTCTCTCTCTCAATAAATAAACATTAAAAAAAAGAAAAAGGAAGAAGGAAGAAGAGAATGGGATGAAGCCTATACATTTAGTGGGATATTGAGTCACAGTATAGATTTAAGTCTTATTAAATGAATAAGATATCTCAGTATCTGTGTTGGATCAGCATCTGTGTTGAGAAAGGCCAGAAAGATAAGAGACAACCATGGCTCCCCATGGGGGGTCGGCGTTGAAGACTACCCTTGTGGGAGCAATCAGTGATGTATCCAGTTTTGTTTCTCTGTCCACTATTGCTCTCCTCATTTGTTTTTATAGAAAAACCACAGATGATTGGTTCATTGAACCTTCATGGTGTCAATTCTAGAATTACAGAAGCCTGGGTATTCCTGACCTCAGTAATGACCTGGGGTAGGAAGCTTATTAATACCTTAAAGTCCTTCTTAACTGCTTTAGTAGATTTGATCTCTCCCATCTCTGAACTTTTGTACCAATTTTACTTTTTACCACATGGGCTCACACAGTATTTCATATTTTCTTCTCAAATTACTTTCTTTGTTGGTCTTGCGTTTCTTTCTTTCTTTCTTTTTAAGGTTTTTATTTTTTTTGAGAGAGAGAGAGAGACTGAGTGTGAGCGAGGGAGGGGCAGAGAGAGGGAGACAGAATCTGAAGCAGGCTCTAGGCTCTGAGCTGTCAGCAGAGCTCAATGCAGAGCTCGAACTCAACGAACCACAAGATCATGACCTGAGCCAAAGTCGAATGCTGAACTGACTGAGCCACCCAGGTACTCCTGATCTTGCCTTTCTAATCACTTTCTTTCTTTTTTTAATGTTTTATTTATTTTTGAGAGAGAGACAGAGAGACAGCATGAGCAGGGGAGGGTCAGAGAGAGAGGGAGACACAGAATCTGAAGACAGGCTCTAGGGTCTGAGCTAGCTGTTAGCACAGAGCCCGATGCGGGGCTCGAACCCAAGAACCGTGAGATCATGACCTGAGCTGAAGTCAGACGCTTAACCGATTGAGCCACCCAGGCGCTCCTCTAATCACTTACTATACTACTCAAGAACAACTTGTCTTTTATTATCTTCATGTCCCTAATGCTTGACACACAGAAAACTGCTTTAGGGAGCATTGGATTAGTCAGGCATTTGCTATGGATAAGTTAGGAAAGGAAAGCACTTTCTCTTTTGCCCTTTCTTGATGCCAGCTTTTTCTCTGAAGTTTTCTCTTAGTGTCATCTCTTCAATACAGATTTCTTCTTCGTATATTTATTGAGAACTTATATATGCCTGAGTTTCTGTGATATATGGTAGGTGGTGTAGTAGCCATATTTCAGGCATATTTATTTCTTCCGTGAAGCTTATATGCTAGCTTGCAAGGCAAGAAACTTATTTTAAGTGGCAATAAAAGGAATTAATAATAGTAAACCCAGGGGCTCCTGGGTGGCAGAGTCAATTAAGTATTCGACTTTGGCTTGGGTCATGATCTCATAGTTTGTGAGTTTGAACCCAGCATTGGGCTCTGTGCTGACAGCTCAGAGCCTAGAGCCTGCTTTGGCTACAATGTCTCTCTCTCTGCTCCTCCCCTGCTCATACTTTGTCTCTCTCAGAAATGAATAAGCATTAAATAATAGTAATACCCACCTACATGTCATTATGAAACTAGTTTATTAAAAAAGACTTATGGTGGGGCACCTGGGTGGCTCAGCTGGTTAAGCATCTGACTCTTCATCCCCCATTAAGATATGGCCTGAGAAGTGAGAATGAGTAGAGAATGGAAAAATGCCTTAATATGGAGCCTGAAGTTCAGGGCTCTCTGAGAAATGCAGAATTCACTATTGAAACATGTAGCAATGGTACATACAAACACCATTTTCTTTTTTTAAAATTTATTTCTAGGAGAGAGAGAGAGACAGCGTGAGCAGGGAAGGGTCAGAGAGAGAGGGAAACACAGACTCTGAAACAGGCTCCAGGCCCTGAGCTGGCAGTCAGCACAGAGCCAGACACGGGGCTCGAACCCACGAACCGTGAGATCATGACCTAAGCGAAAGTCGGACACTTAACCGACTAAGCCACCCAGGCGCCCCACAAACATTTTCTGATTATGAAAAGATTAGTCTAGGAATTTTCCTAAACCCCAAGGGAAATCATGAAGCATGGGATATTTATGGTCTCTGGGCATCTGTAGAGATTTTTGATCAGCAGTAGTTATTGTGATGATACTGGTATTTAAAGAAAATTAACCTACCTGTATATGTAAGTCAACTCGAAGTGGGAAAGAATAGGGGAATGGTATTTAATTTATAGTAAGTCATGTTAGTGCAGGATAAAATATTATCATTGTAGCCTAATTCTCCAGAATCCTATTACCTTCATTTAATTTTCTTAATCACCTTTTCTGTGTTTCCCTGAGCTCTGAGATCTGCTTGCATGTTTTTCAGTTGATGTTCCTGTGTGTAACAGGTTTTGTAGGATTCACTATTTTGGAATCACCTTGTCCACATTAAATATTTCCTTTGTTATATCCCATGAATAAGGAAACATTTGCTTTTTTGATATCTTTCAGATTTGGAGTCTATATATGAGACACACCAATTACCGCTGAAGCACTTCGTGTATGATGATGTGTTAATAGAGAGAATTACAGGCTGTGGACTTGAGTGTTCCACTTTCAGAGAAAACTGGAAATGTGAAGATCTTTTTGAGAGGCAGTTGGTAAGTCAAGAGACATTTATCAGGCAAGGAGTAATCACTCATAACAAAATCCTCACTGAGGAAATAGATCACAAATGCCACAAATCTGACAAATCTGTCCATCTAGACAATGTAGAGGAAAATGTTTATAACCACAAGTCAGATAAAAAAAGCTTCTCCCAAGGTTCCATGGTCGTAAAACACAAGAAAGTGTATGCAGGAAAGAAACTTTTTAAATGTAATGAATGTGAGAAAACCTTTACCCACAGCTCCTCCCTTACTGTTCATCAGAGAATTCATACTGGTGAAAAACCATACGAATGTAAAGAATGTGGGAAAGCCTTCAACCAGAGCCAGCACCTTGTTCAGCATCACAGAACACATACTGGAGAGAAACTCTTTGAATGTAAAGAATGTAGGAAAGCCTTCAGCCAAAATGTGCACCTTGTTCAACATCAAAGAATTCATACTGGAGAAAAACCATATAAATGTATGGAATGTAGAAAAGCCTTCAGCCAACCTGCACACCTTGCTCAGCACCAGAGAATTCATACTGGGGAGAAGCCCTATGAATGTAAGGAATGTGGGAAAGCCTTCAGTGACGGCTCCTCCTTTGCCCGGCATCAGAGGTGCCACACTGGCAAAAGACCCTATGAATGTATTGAATGTGAGAAGGCCTTCCGGCAGAACACCTCCCTCATTCGTCACTGGAGGTATTATCACACCGGGGAGAAACCTTTTGACTGCATCGACTGTGGGAAGGCCTTCAGTGATCACATAGGCCTTATTCAGCATAGGAGAATTCATACTGGAGAGAAACCCTACAAATGTAAAGTGTGTGGCAAAACCTTCAGTTATGGCTCCTCCCTTACCGTCCATCAGAGAATTCACACAGGAGAGAAACCTTATGAGTGTGTCGTCTGTGGGAAAGCCTTCAGTCACCATGCTTCACTCACACAGCACCAAAGAGTGCATTCTGGAGAGAAACCGTATGAGTGCAAGGAATGTGGGAAAGCTTTTAGACAGAGCATACACCTTGCTAGTCACTTGAGGATTCATACTGGTGAAAAACCCTACGAATGTAAAGAATGTGGAAAAGCCTTCAGCATCAGTTCGCAGCTGGCCACTCATCTGAGAATTCATACTGGAGAGAAGCCTTATGAATGTAAGGAATGTGGCAAAGCTTTCAACCAGAGGGCCCACCTTGCCCAACATCATAAAATTCACACAGGAGAGAAACCTTACGAGTGTAATGAATGTGGTAAAGCCTTCAGCCAGACTACCCGCCTTATTCAACACCAGAGAGTTCACACCGGAGAGAAACCCTACAAATGTAGTGAATGTGGGAAGGCTTTTAGTGACAGCTCATCCCGTTCTCAGCATCGGAGACTCCATACTGGCCAAAGGCCCTATGAATGTGTTGAATGTGAGAAGGCATTTAGAACAAAGTCCTCCCTTATTTGTCATCAAAGATGTCATACTGGGGAGAAACCTTACGAATGTGGTGTATGTGGCAAAGCCTTCAGCCATCGACAGTCTCTTACTGTTCATCAGAGAATTCATTCTGGAGAGAAACCATATGAATGTCAGGAATGTGGGAAAACCTTCAGCCAGATCGGACACCTTAATCTACACCGAAGAATTCACACTGGAGAGAGGTCTTACGAATGTAAGGAATGTGGGAAGGTCTTCCGACAAAGTGCGCACCTTACTCATCATCAGAAAGTTCATGCCACGGAGCCCTCTCAGGCACCCACCTCTTCCTCACCCCAGATGTCACCAAGCCCTGGGGATATATCTGCTAGGTATTTCTGGAATTCAGCCACTTTCAGTTCTCATTGCCCTAGTTCCAAACACAATCATTTCACGTGGACTATTCCAATATAAAAACAGGCCTTCCATTCTGTTTTATTCCCTTCAAGTTCATTCTGCACAGTACTGCCACGGTGGTCTTTTAAAAATGTAAATGTAATTAGAGGAATCTCCTCTTAAAACCCTGGTTATGAAAATGTAAACTATTTGATGCGTGTAACATGCTCAGCATAGTGCCTGATCCAGACCAAGTAGTACTTGGTAAATGTTAAGTCAGTATTGTTTAGAGTCTGCCTTAAATTATTTTTAAACAGTGAACTCTGGAAAGCAGTATATCGTACTAGAAGATTATGATAATTTTGGAACTGAAACTATGTCTTAAGGTGGGTAATGAGGATTAGCATGTGTAGTCTTTTTAAAGTTTGATATCATAACAGAATAACATAGTGGCCTCCTTGTGCCTCTGAATCTGAATTCCTTTGTTGCTGCAGTAATTCCGTGTGACCTGACACATAGAATATGTTTTAGAAAGTGTCTAGAGCTCCAGCTAATACTGAAACAAAAGAACTAGAATGTACTGGTAAGAATGTATGACTATATTTAATTGAGGCAAAAAATAAAAATTCCTTAATATTTAAAACTGAACCAATAGAGGCCTTGAATTATCTAGCCCTATTTTAAGACACCTGGGCTCACAGATTAATTCTAAACTTTCAAGGAATCACTGATTAAACCCTTGTAGAGTATAGAAAAAATACTTGAAATGCAATACTTTGAAGTATTTGGAATCCTTCTTTCATGAGGCTAGTTCAATTCTGGTATCCACTCCCCCCTGAAAATGAAATGATAGATTAATTTACTTATCATTCTGTGTAGAAAGGAAATTATTTTTTTTATTTTTGTAAAAAAAATTTTCTAATGTTTATTAATTTTTAAAAGAGAGAGAAAATGTGTGTGTGGGGGGGGGTGCAGAAAGAGAGGAGACACAGAACCCGAAGAAGACTCCAGGCTCTGAGCTGGCTGTCAGCACAGAGCCCGACGCAGGGCTCAAACCCACGAACCGTGAGATCATGACTGGAGCCAAAGTTGGACGCTTAACCGATTGAGCCACCCAGCAGCCCTGTGAATATATATTTTATACATTGGGAGAATAAGGTGATTAAAAGCTATCTTCTTTTTTTTTTTTTTTAGCTATTTTCAAAGCTAATTTGTTACCTCTCAGCATTTTAAATGCTACTAAATCCCTGCTGCAATTCTAAATCTAAGAATTTCTTGAAAAGCACAAATGCAGAAATATAGATGCATACGCACATTTATCATAGAATTGCAAGAAACTGGGAGCAGTTTAAATGTCCAACACATTTAATTAGTAAACTAGTTAACTAATCAGTTAAATTAGAGAAAATTCAGTAGATTGTACAGTCACTGAAAAGAAGATTTTCATACAGAAAGACCTCTTATAATTTGCTAATTGAGGGTGTGATTCTCATAACTATAATACGATGGTATGGTTACAAATATGTAAAATTCATAAACTTAATGAAAAAGCATACCTATCAGATATTTTTGTCTGCGGTAAAAATTGAAGCCACATACACAGAAAAACGTAGACTTTTCCTCTGATGTCATTAGGTGAGGTCTCTGTTGTGTCCCATTTGTACCTGGATTTTAATCCAATCAGAAACTCTCCTCAGGACCCAGGAGGCGGTGGGAAATGAGTCCTCCTTTGGCCACAACTTAAAGGTGGTGCCCGTGTCCCTCCTGCTCCACTTGCGAGAGCGGACCTGCTTCCTGTTCTTGCTACTGTTCTTGCTACTAGTACTGTTGCCCTCACTTTAAAATTATATTCAGTTCTTTTGCTGTCAACCAGAAACTTAACCAATACAGATGTCGGTACCCTTGGATGGGTTTCAGGCAAAACATCCTCAGAAAATGTGGGTTATTAATAAAGTTTGGTGCTTTGACAGCAACAGTAAAACAGCTCATCAGCTGTGGTCTAGGTCATTTTTAGACCAATCGAAAGGACAAGAAATGCCAGTCCAAAGGGTTTGGATAAGCCTTGTGCATAATGGAATTGGAGAAGATAAAGCAGAAGAAATAATGACTTAAATGTTTTGCTTTAAGGCATCGACTAGGGGCGCCTGGGGGGCTCAGTCGGTTGAGCGTATGGCATCGGCTCTGGTCATGATCTCGCGGTTCGCGGGTTCGAGCCCTGCATCGGGCTCTGTGTTGACAGCCAGCTCAGAGCCCGCAGCCTGTTTCAGATTCTGTGTCTCCCTCTCTCTCTGCTCCTCTCCTGCTCGTTCTATGTGTCTCTCAAAAATAAATATTAAAAAAAAATTAAAGTGGTCTAACCTCTAAAAGAGGTTAGAGAAGGGGTGAAAAACTCCCAGAAGTATCAACATTTATATCAGAATCTACGATGCAAATGGTCGCAAAAATGGGGTTTTACTTAATAGTGCTTGACCTTAGAGTTGGAACAAAATTTTGAATTGGGCTGTATTTATTAGTATATACATAGGGCATTACATATATGATATGCTAATTTGTGCAGTTTAGTGCTTTTCTCTTAATTTTTTGGGTAAATGAAAATCTAAATCTATTAAGTCCTGACTGAAACGAAATGATATTTAAAGCCCAGAAATGATCTTGCCTGGTAAACAGGAAGGAACTGGAAAATTTGGGATGCTGATCTTGCTGTCTCTTGTCTGAGTTTCTCACCTACCTTGTCATCAGGCTCCCTGAGACGGGGCCAAAATGCCTTTCCCCGGACCTGAGCCAGGAGGAAAGCATCACTGTTTCTTTACTCGCTGTCCTTAAGATGTCTAGCATTCTGGGAAGGGGGGATGCTCTTAGAAAGGGATTTCTTTCTTTCTTTTTAAAAAGTGTTTATTTATTTTTGAGAGGGGGGTGCAGAGAGAGAGGGAGACAGAATCCAAAGCAGGCTCCAGGCTCTGAGCTGTCAGCACAGAGCCTGAAGCAGGGCTCAAACCCACAAACCACGAGATCGTGACCTGAGCTGAAGTTGGACACTTAACCTACTGAGCCACCCAGGTGCCCTGAGGGATTTCTGACCTCTAGCAAGTGGAGCAGCCCAGGGATTCTGACCCCCAGCAGCAACTCACCAGAAGCAAAGTTGTTGATTCAGTAGTGTGCTTGGGCGGGCTCATTCTGGCTTGCAAGGGTTAATTGTTACATTGTTAGAAATTTTTTTGAACTGGTTGTTAAAAGGTATATATGTATGTGTGTGTGTTGAAATATATACATGTAAATACACGTTTGTATTATGTAATACGTAATTTATATGTTGTGTTATGTATGTTGATAGGTTATAGTATAAATTTATACTATAATGGACAAATTATAATAAAAACAGACAATAGTTTGGAAACTGAGTTTTGAGCATTTATTTACCATATTTTATTTGTGACTCACATTTGTGGGGGGATGCACCATATAATAGTTCCTGGTGTGCCTCTTTCCAACTCTGCACTAAGTGACAACATGCTGGTAACTTTAACTCAGGTATGACAGGAGTACTTCATAGCATACACTACAGATCAAGGCTTGTCGACTTTAAGAGGTGACAGAAAATGTTAGTCATTTGGGTTAAACATAAAAATGTGTTGGGGTGGGGCGCCTGGGTGGCTTAGTTGGTTAAGCGTCCGACTTTCGCTTAGGTCATGATCTCGCGGTTGGTGGGTTCGAGCCCCGC
>NW_024080867.1:2264035-2270163 GCF_003009895.1 Hyaena hyaena
CCCCCCCCCCCCCCGCCCCCGCCATTTACACTCTGTCTGTCTCTCTCTCAAAAATAAACATTTTAAAAAATCAACCAACATTGTCAGAATTGTATACTCCTTTGTCCATTTTAAGCATATGTTGGTACAAGTCAACAAAGGCCTTCTAAGAGAATCCATTGCTGCATGGAATTGACAGCCCACAAGTATTATATTTTGTTACCATTTGTAAATGTGTGCAACGCCACACCTAGCACCCGTGAAATTACAATAAGCTTGTTGCCCACAGCACATGCAGACTTCTGTCCCTTGCGGAGCTTCATGTCAAGCCTTCACCAGCATTACCACAGATGGCCTGACAGATTGCGCGCTGAGATTACTAGCAAGTCTACAAATGAAGTCAGCAGTCAACCACAGAAATTTTACTTGGTTATTTATGTAAAAACACTTAATGTCTGGTTAGAGGCCTCAGTCATCACCCGTGCTAGAAACTGCCTGTCACCCTGTTCCCAGGTCTGGTGTATGGACAGGAGGCTGGGCACCTCTGAGGAAAACCTTCCTACGGCACCACTGTGACCTTTACTCCTGGGATTCCCGAAGAATCGCAGCCATTTACCAAGGTGAGTGCATACTGAGGGAAGGGAAGTGGCCAGCATCTGGGAAGAATGTGCGGTTACAGGGACGTGTGCGCAGTCATCCTGGAGGATTACGGGGCAGTTCTTTCCCTGGTCCAGCTCGGAGTGGGCCCTACGGGACCCTCTACCAGTCATTTGCCTGTGGGCTCTAAGATCCATTTTCTGCCTTTCCCCTGCTCTGCACTCCCCTGTGTGTGTTTAAGCTTGGCGGGTGGCATTGCCCTGAGTCCTTTGCCCACTGGTTTTCTGTCCACTTTACCAAGGGGCGGGGGGATGGCATAGACTGGAAGGTGGGAGTTGGAGAGAAGCTAGAGTATTTCTCTTCTACTTGCTGTGCTTTGGGTGGCGACTGTGATGACAGCTACATGGCCTCTGTTCCACCTTCCTCCAGTCACCCCTTCTCAAGGTGCCAGGTCCTGCCTCGGACGTCTCTGTGGATCCGTCTAGCTCCTGTAGGGGGCGCTGGGTGGAAGACATTTGCAAAACCACCCAGGCCATTGATGGTTTGGGTCACGTTATCCCGGACCCAGGCAAAGAACCCTGACTTACTGAGATGTAGGCCAAGCAGTATATAAAGTAGAAGAGAAGTCCTACACACCAATTACCCCAAGGCCAGTTCCAGAAAGAAAAAGAACAGGTTATATTCTCTACCCATGGTTTTCTATTTACTGGTTCAGAATTAAGCTGCCTCACCAGCTAGTGCCATTCGATCAATTCAAAGCAAATCTTTTTTTTTTCTTTAATGTTTTACTTATTTCTGAGAGAGAGAGAGATGCAGTGTGAGCAGCGGAGGGTCAGAGAGAGAGGGAGACACAGAATCTGAAACAGGCTCCAGGCTCTGAGCTGGCAGTCAGCACAGAGCCCGATGTGGGGCTTGATCCGTGAGATCATGACAGGAGCCGAAGGACACGCAACTGACTGAGCCACCCAGGCACCCCTCGTTAGGGTAGTTTAAAATCAGTTCCATTATGTCAATGAGGGATTTACAACTTTATTTTTAATGAGGAAACATTTACACACAGATGTTATGTGTAAAATGTCTTGAGTCTTTAAAAGCTGGTACAGTAAAACGTACTCACTGTAGGCCTAGAATTCTAATTTTGCCAAATTCATACAGCTGTGTAACTGATGTGGTTTGAAGTGTTGGGGTTGGGAGCCAACCGCCCAGAAAATATTCTTGAGGGGCACCCTGGTGGCTCAGTTGGTTGAGCATCTGACGTTGGCTCAGATCATGGTCTCACGGTTCGTGAGTTCGAGTCCTGCATAGGGCTCTGTGCTGACAGCTCAGAGCCTGGAGCCTGTTTCGGATTCTGTGTGTCTATCTCTCTGCCTCTCCTGCACTCACTCTCTCTCTCAAAAAAAGAAAATTAAAAAAAATAATAATTCTTGAGACATCTTTGGTGCAAAGAGGTCCTTTTTATTAAAACGCTGGGACGGACCCGTAGGAAGAAAGAGCTGCACTGGGGTTGTGATGGGTGACTGATTATATACCTTCAGGTTGGGAGGGGGTTAGGGACAGCCGAAGTCTCTAAGGAAGCTTGGAAGCAAGGTTTCGAAGACCTTGAGGGGCTAGTTGTTGTTAGGAACTGGTCATTTTTTACTGTTTGATAAGCCCTCAGGCATGAGACCCTTCACATGTGTATCTGGAGCCATAAGCTTGGAGGATGGTCGCCAACATAGATCTTACGGGGGCAGAGATAAAGGAAGTTTCCAAAGGGATTTTTAGGTGTTTAAAGTAGACTTACAGGATCCTAGAGGGTCGGGGATCCTCAAGCTAAGATTGCCCTTTGCCCCTAACAAAGAGTCCTCGGCAAGGCAGCTGAACTCCCAGAGGAAGGCCAGTCCATCTGTTTGAAGGACTTGTCAATGGGCTGTAGGCAGTAAGAGAATTTAATTTTTTCTTTTGCCTCTGTCTCCCACATCACAACTACTCCCACCAAGATCCAGAAGACCCACAAGTTCCCTCTGCCCTTTGTAGGGAGCCCCCAGCTCCTGGCTACCCCTCCTCTCTTTCTCTGTCTTAAATGACATTACAATATGTCACATCAATGTAACCGCATGCAGCCTCCTGAGTCTGTAATAAGGGCATTATGCCCGCGCTGTTGTTAAGTGAGCTTATTCACCAAGAGGGACAAGGCGCTCAGCTCCAGGGATCCAGAAAGCTCCTGACGGCTCTGCTAAGACTGGCCCTAAACAGTAAATGAATAAAAAGCATCAGTTAACTCAGATAATCATGAAGGTCCCCGGGTGGGTGGCGTTTGTGACTGCGAGTCGGGGCAACCCTCCCAGAGAGTGACAGAAGGGAAACAGCCCCGACGAGAGTTCGGGGGAAGACCGTTCAGGTGCAGGACCCACAAGTGCAGGGACGTGGCACCTGGACACGAGGTGGCGGGCGGGGCCGACCCGAGTGTCCGGGACAAGGGGACCCACCTGAGGTCGAAGGTGCGAAGTGAGTGACGCGCGGGCACGCGGCGCTCACACGCCCCCACCAGGACCACTCACTCTGGACCCCGGCAAAGCCCAGCGCCGCCCTCTGCCGCAACCACCCGCGGGGACGCCTGCGGGACGCCCACCCCGGGACCGCTCCACCCGCCCCGCCCTAGCGTCACCGTGGCCAGCCCTGCGGCTCCGCCCCCCGCCATCGGCCCCGCCCCCGGCCCGGGAACTGCGCCTGCGCGCTCCGAACCCGGCAACATCTCCCAGAAGCCTGTGGGGTACTGTCAGTCTCCCTGGAGGCCTGTACTTCCGGCCAGGCCCGGGTCGGGGGTCCACGATCCGCAAAAGCCGGAAGCGGCCAGCCCGGAGAAGGGATGACGGATGCTGTGTAGGCCCCAGGGAGGGTCCGAGCCTTGCAGCCTGCGCTCCGCTCAGTCCCGTCGCGGCGCTGGCCGGGACTACATTTCCCAGGGAACTTTGCGGCGGCCGCACACGCCCACTTCCGGCAGCGGCCCGCGGCCGGGGTTGGTGCTGCCGGGACGGGTCGGGGTCTCTGCGCGGGGCGGGGCGGGGCCGGCTGGACGCCGGGAGTCCCCGGGGCGGGTGGGGGCAGCGAGCGCGCGCCGCGCCGACATGCAGGGGGAGGCAGGCACGGGCAGGAGCGTAGTGTCCCGCGGGCGGGAGTCCCCGCTGCGGCGTGGTGCCCCCCGCACAAAGCCCGGGGCGGGCCGGGGCCGGACTGCGGGGACCCAGGCCGCCTCCGGCCGCCCCGCCCGGGGAAGGCCGCGCGGGAGGAATGGGCTCCCATCCAAGGGCCAGCGAGGAGCGGTGACCACGGGGCCTGAGAGCCGAGGTGAGGGTGACAGGTGGTCGGGCCTGGTGGACGGGGACTAGCGATCTCTCAGAGGGCGGGAGGGCGAGGTCGTGGGGCCAGGGGCTTCTGGGGCCCGACTGCTGGTGAGTGGTGTCCCCAGGCTCTGAGGCTGGCAGGTCGGAGGAACCGACACGTTTGGAAGTTTACCCTGAGTCCGAGCATCAGGCAGCGGTGCAGGGAAGGACCTGCCCCGGGTCAGGCTGGCCCGACACCTCCAGAAGTCATGCCCCCAGAGAGAGGAACTCCGCTCCGCTCCGTGGCAGCCCCCGGGGAGAGTAGTAGCAGGATGCAGGTCACCCCCTTACGGATGAGTCCAGCCCTGTTCGTGCCCGAGCATTCGATTCTGCACCTGTTGAAGCCCTTTCCGACTGACGGATGGCTCTGGTTTAAGACTCCGCAGGAAGGGACCGTTCCCACGCCGGTGGTCAGGGGCGCGGTGTAGACTCGGTCTCCAGCTCCCCCCTTCTCCTCCCCCAGCCCTGCTTTCCAGGGGCCCGGCGCTTCTCCAGGACAGGAGGCCGAAGCAGGAGGCCGCGGGGACAGGACCCGAGCTGAAAGCCGCGTCTCGGGTGAGTGGGCATTTCCTCCCTCCTCTCGGAAGTGCGGTCCCGCTTTTCAGGACTTAGCAGCGTTTATTTTCTTTTACAAGTTTTCAGTTTAAGAGGCCCGTCCTGGGAGCTGGTTCCCATTCCTCACATTCTGGTGAGGGGTGGGCTGCAGGGGGCGCCCAGCGCCTGCCTCCCTGCCTCCTCTTCATCCCATTCCGCGTTGGGGAAGACTCCGCCCCTCGCCGGGGCCCTGATGGAGCCCAGCGGTGCTCCGTGGGGCAGGCAGACAGCGGCTTGTGCTGCACCTGGTGTGTCTGGTGTCCGCGCTGTGCGAGAAACACACGGCTCAGCCGCAGTCCCTGCTCTCCAGGAGCTCACAGCCTGTTGGTGGGCAGTCCTGGAGGCAAACCGGGCTCTCAGTGCAGGCGACAGCTGACTGGAGGAGACCTCGGCTCATGGCTGCCTAGGCCAAGGGGAGGGGATCTTTCCCAAGGAGGTGATCTTGAGCCAGGTTGTGAAGGGAGCACAGGTGCGGTTTGAAAGGCTGTCTTTTTCTCACTTCTTTGTGTGGCTCCTTAAAAACGCTGACAGGTAGTTTTGTTTGTGTGTGTCATCTGTGTCTCACAGATCTGAGAGCCAGCTCACCAGTACAGGCACTGGGTCCCAGCTGTCCCGCGGAAGCTGCTTTTAAGCAAGTTACCAGTCGTCTCCACATCACCAAATGCAATGCCCAGTTACCGTCTTTTTAAAAAAAATTTTTAATGTTTATTTTTGACAGAGAGAGACAGAGCATGTGCAGGGGAGGGGCAGAGAGGGGGGAAGACAGAATTCCACGCAGTCTCTGCACTGTCACGGGGGTTGATCCCATGAACTGTGAGATCATGACCTGAACCAAAATCAAGAGTCAGACGCTCAACCGACTGAACCACCCAGGCGCCCCTGTTCTAAGTCTTTTTTGACTATTGTTGGCATCAGGGACTGGCAGACTTTGACTGTAAGGGGCTAGGTGTAAATATTTTAGGCTTTATGGGCCATAAAATCTGTGCTGTAGCTGTTCCACTCTGCCTTCTAGAGCTCCACTCCTAGAGCTAAGGCAGCCACAGATGAGATGTAAATTAATGGGCCATGTTGTGTTCCAATAAAACTTTATTTACAAAACTAGGTGGCTGCCAACTCCTGAAATAGTTCATCCCTCGTTCTCAGTGGGACCCTTTTTTCTCCTGGCTTGTAGGACAGAACTTTCATCTGGCTTTTCTTTTCTTTTTTATTATTATTATTTTTTTTAAATAGTTTATTGTCAAGTTGGTTTCCATATAACTCCCAGTGCTCATCCCCACAAGTGCCCTCCTCCATGCCTGTCACCCCCTTCCCCTCCCCCCCATCCCTGTCTGACCTCAGTTTGTTCTCGGCATTCAGGAGTCTCTTACGGTTTGACTCCCTCCCTCTACCCCACTATTTTTCCCTTTCTTCTCCCCAACGGTCCTCCATTAAGTTCCTCCTAATCCTCCTACACGTGCAAACATATGGTGTCTGTCCTTCTCTGCCTGACTTATTTCACTCAGCATAACACCCTCAAGGTCCATCCATGTGGCTACACATGGCCAGATTTCATTCTTTCTCATTGCCATGTAGTGTTCCATTGTATAGATAAACCAC
>NW_024080867.1:2273244-2298044 GCF_003009895.1 Hyaena hyaena
TGTTGGCATATAATTTTTCATAGTATTCCCTGATAATTGCTTGCATTTCTGAGGGGTTGGTTATAATAAGTCCATTTTCATTCATGATTTTGTCTATTTGAGTGCCCTCTCTTTTCTTTTTGAGAAGCCTGGCTAGAGGTTTCTCAATTTTGTTTATTTTTTCAAAAAACCAACTCTTGGTGTCATTGATCTGTTCACCTGTTTCTTTGGTAACCAACTTGACAATAAACTATTTAAAAACAAAAACAAAAGATACCTTGGAGGGGCTCCTGGGTGGCTTAGTCGATTAAGCGCCTGCCTTTCGCTTAGGTCATGATCTCGTGGTTCGTGGGTTCGAGCCCCGCGTCGGGCTCCGTGCTGACTGCCAGCTCAGAGCCTGGAGCCTGTTTCAGAGTCTGTCACTCCCTCTCTCTCTGACCCTCCCCTGCTCACGCTGTCTCTCTCTCTCTCTCTCCCCTAGAAATAAATAAAAATATTTAAAACAAAACAAAACAAAAGATACCTTGGAATGTATGTGTTCATGGTACCTCCTTGGTGTGTCCTCACCCTTGTCCCTTCGCAGCTTCTCTGAGGTGCACCTTGATTCTTCTTCTTTTTTTTTTTTTTAAGTTTATTATTTATTTTGACAGAGACAGAGATAGAGCAAGAGAGGGAGAGAGAGAATCCTAAGCAGGCTCTGCACTGTCAGCGCAGAGCCCGGCGTGGGGCTTGAACTCATGAAACTATGAGATCATGACCTGAGCCAAAACTAAGAGTTTTAGCCTTAGCTGACTGAGCCACCCAGGCGCCCCCACCTTGATTCTTAAAGGCATTTTGTAGTATTTGTCATTCTTAGTAAACACTCTTCTTTCAGGAAATGTAAAGAGGATTTTGCTCCACACCCAGTGAACCCTGAAAGGGAAATAGAAATCCTTAGAACCTAGTTTCGGATTTAGTCCTCTGTGCCTTTTGAGGCTCATCTTCAGATTTATTCCCCCCTTCTTGTATGGATCCAGGCCACTCCGTGTCCTCGTGGAAAAGTGCTGTGACACCCACTGTGTGTGGGGACAGTTGAGCCTCCGTATTCATTGATCTGAATTGACATCACATATTTTTCTTGTGTGTGCACCTGCCCAGATTTGCATCCGTGTTTTTTTCCTCTGTGTATTATCCCTTACACGTATACTCTCTTATCCTGCATGAGGGGAAGGTCGCCCTCAGCCCCCTGTCTTAGTCTGCTCAGGCTGCTATAACCGAATCCCGCAGCCGGGGGCTTGGACAGCAGACGTTTATTTTCCCAGTGGGTTCTGGAAGTCCTAGATCACGGAGCTGGGAGGGTCGGTGTTCCCTGAGGCTTCTCCCTGGCTTGCAGCCGGCCGCCCTCTCCGCCACGTCCCCGTCATTCATGGGGCTTCCTCCTCTTACAAGGACACTGGTCAGAGTGGATTCGGCCCGACCACGTGACTTCATTTAACTTTTCACCACCTCCTTTAAGGTCCTGTCTCCAAATACCGCCACATTCTGAGGTATCGGGTGTTAGACTTGGACGTATGAACTGGGGAACACGATTCAACCCAAAAGCAGCCCCCAGGCTGTCAGGGCAAAGCACTGATTGAGCAAGAATGCGGTCTTTCCTTCCAGAGCTTGGTGACGTTCGGGGACGTGGCCGTAGATTTCTCCCAGGAGGAGTGGGAGTGGCTGAGCTGCACTCAGAGGAGCCTGTACAGGAGCGTGATGTTGGAGAACTACAGGAACCTGGTCTCGCTGGGTGAGGGTGCCCCCCCCCCGCCTCCCCACCCCCACCTCTGACTCAGAGCCCTCTGCTCCCATAGCACCGGGCCTTGCTCTGCCGCCCTCTCCCCAGGCCCAGGGCCCGCACCTAGGGGATGCACGGCCGCACCACGTGACACCCCCCCCCCCATCTCTCCTTGCGTTCTAGGCCTCTGCGTGTCCAAGCCCGATATGATCTCCTCGTTGGAGCAGAGGAAGGAGCCCTGGGTGGTGAAGAGAAGGTTGGCACGAGGCCAGGGCCCAGGTGGGTGCGGGAGCAGGCCCTCGGCTCGCAGGCTGGTCCGCGTCCTTCCTGAGCCTCTGGGCCCGGGGGGTGGGGGACGACTGAGGCCTCTAGAGCTCGGGCCCCCCTGTCTCCTCTCAGCCTCTGCTCCCCTCCCCCTGCACGTGCCTTCTTGCCTCTGCCCTGGATCCCGTTTTTTCCTGGCTCCTGAGACCTTTTGTCTTTCAGGCTTATGTAATCCAGTCATTCTTTAGAAAATCCTTGGCTGGTTCTGATGTCATTTTTGTGATCTTATTTCTCTTTGATTAAATGACTACTTTGTGTATAGACTTCTCTCACTGACTTTATTGTCAGTTTTGAGTGAGGCCATCAGATGAGCTTGATGGGTGACTATGCTTCTGAAGAATTAACCATGTCACGGGGGAAGTAGGGCATGTCTGTCCATCCCTTAAGTGAACTAGAAGGTGCCGTCCCATGTGTGCTAAGTGTCAATAGGGACTTAAGAGGGAGAAAGAAGATCACTCCCAGTTTGAAGCCAGGGAAACAAGAACGAGAGTAGAGTGTTTGGCAGAAACGTTGGAGTTCTGGGAGAGACCGGCAGGCCAGGAGGTGGGTCTGGGCACGGCTGTCGTCAGCGCGTGCAGCTGGGTGAGTGGCTCCTGGGAGAGAGGAACACTGCTTCTCATTCAGTGGACGGATCTTTCACTGTGGTGTATCACACACCTGTATCACGTGGGAATACAGGTATTTCAACTACAGCGTTACTTCTGGAACAACGAATCATGTGAGACCAGAGATCAGAATTCTAGACTTCTCTTGGAGGCCCCTGCAGCAGGAAGGGCGATGATCTCTAAAGAATTAAGAATCTTGTGAAACACCTTTGTTCCAATCATACTTAAAGGGAAGGGTCTGTATTGACAGAACAGGACAGGCTGCGCAGATACAAGTCCTGGCCACTCTTGTGGTCGCCTTGTGTCACGGGAGAGCCCAGAGGGGTTTCTGTGGAGCTTCTCCAGTCAGCACGCTGCACACTGAGTCACGTCACCTGGATTTTACGAAACAAAACAGATTTTTCTCTCTGTCAGTCCTTCGTGTCTTGCTGAGATTCTGGTTGATTATGAAGACTTGAACTTCCAAGCCCGGGATTGGAACTTTTGCTCATTAACATTGTAATAAAGGAGGCATTGTTTAAAAAAGAGAGATAAGAAATTTTTCCTGGAAAAATGGAGAAAGAGTCAAAGTGAGTTTTACTTAATACTGCTGAAATAAGGATCATATAGCAGTTTTTTCCCTTAGCCTCCCTTCCCTCTTTGTTTAGCAGGGGTGGGGCAGAGATAGAGAGGGAGACACAGAATCCGAAGCAGCTCCAGGCTCAGAGCTGTCAGCACAGAGCCCAACGAGGGGCTCGAACTCACAACCGGTGAGATCATGACCTGAGCCAAAGTCGGGCTCTTAATCGACTGAGCCACCCAGGCGCCCTGTATCAGCCACCTTATATCTTAGATCTAGGTGAGAAATTGCATCCTAAAACCAGGTATATATGAGAATGTAACGCTGGTTAGTCATACAAAAGTGTTTTCAATACATTATGTTGTTTTGATGATCTTAATTCCTCTGGTTACATTTTGGAAGTTTTCTTCGTACTCATAATAAAGAAAGGTTCACTTTCTTTTTTTTTTTTTTTTAATTTTTTTTTTTTATGTTTTTATTTATTTTTAGGAGAGAGAGAGACAGCGTGAGCAGGGGAGGGTCAGAGAGAGAGGGAGTCACAGACTGAAACAGGCTCCAGGCTCCGAGCTGGCAGTCAGCACAGAGGCCGACGCGGGGCTCGAACCCACGAACCGCGAGATCGTGACCTAAGCGAAAGTCGGACGCTTAACCGACTAAGCCACCCAGGCGCCCCAGAAAGGTTCACTTTCTTAATGCCTTTCAGATGTAAAGGCTGGGCCGGAGACCCCGGAGTTCCCCGCGAAGAAGGACGTCCCTAAGGAAAAGTTACCCCAGGCGGTGATCACAGAGGGACTCCCGAGCCGCAGTCTGGAACGCTCCATGTTCCGGGAAGACTGGGATTACACTGCTCTGTTTGACAGGCCGCCGGTAAGTCCCGTCAGCCTGAGCCAAGACGGCGGCCTTCCTAGAGAAACCCTTCTTGAGGGAGGGACCAGAGTTCAGTAACTTTGGGAGAAGTTCCCATTTGAGTAGGGCGCTTCCTGTGGACGGAGGATCCTGTGGACGGAGGTCCAGCCGGAAGGAAGAGCACGCAGTCCCAATGCGTGGCAGGGAGGGGGCGGGTCACTCGTAAGGAACCACAGACAAGCGCGTCTTACTCAGAAGCATTCAGCATGCCGACGTGGGGAGACCTTGAGCAGGATCTCAGCCCTCCCCTTGTCATCAGAGATGACGCAGGAGAGAAAAGAGCCGCAGGCCTGTGGAGGGGGCATGCTGAGGGGGGGGGCCTTCAGGCAGCCTTAGGAAGGCCATACTGCGCGTGAGTTCCCAGCAGAAGTGTACACCACCCACGGCAGAACCAGGTTCTCCTGTTTCCCCCCAACGTGTACGGTATGACTAGGCCCAGGCATTATGCGACCCGCAGCACTCAGGACCTGAGTGAGAATTCTTGGCACAGGTAGCCTCTGTCACACACCTCCGCAGAGCCATTGCCGGCTCGTGGGCCTGTTTGATCCAGAAGTGTGTTTGTACCATTTCAGGGCCTGGTGACCATCACGAACGTGGCCGTGGACTTCTCCCAGCGGCTGCACCCAGCTCGGAAGAGCTTCTGTAAGAATGGGATGTGGGGGACTCGTAGTCACCTGGGGTCCGCAGGTAAGGATGCCCCTCTCCTGAATCTGGTCCTGTCTTCAGGATCCGCCACTTTCTTTCCTCGGGTTTGAATTGTGGAGGTCGGGGACGGGTCTTCTGAAGGGCGAGGCTAAATTTTTGCCGCGACTCTCAGGCTGAGAATTTGACATTTGCAGACTTGGAAGTTGGTATTTCATTGTGCTTGAAGCGTCATCCTCAGTGTCTCTCGTGTACGGCTCACTTCTCTTTTTACTTCCAACTGCAATAAAACTCTCCTTTCTCAAACCAAGGAATCGGTTCACAATTTAAGAGCATCAGGGGCCCTGGGCGCCCGGTCACTTAAGCATCTGACTCTTGATTGTGGCCCAGGTCGTGATCTTGTCATTCATGGGATTGAGCCCCGTGTCAGGCTCCGTGCTCACAGCTTGAAGTCTGCTTGGGATTCTGTCTCTCCTTCTCTCCGCCCTCTCCTCTTGTGTGTGCTCTCTCACTTCCTCTCAAAATAAATAAATACACTTTATAAAAATATAGAAAAGAGACGTCTGGGTGGCTCAGGCGGTTAAGTGTCTTCAGTGTCTGACTTAAGCTCAGGGCATGATCTCACACTTTGTGAGTTCGGACCCCACATCGGGCTTTGTACTTGGAGCTCAGAGCCTGGAGCCTGCTTTGGATTCTGTGGCTCCCTCTCTCTCTGCCCCTCCCCTGCTCATGCTCTGTCTCTCTCTCAAAAATAAATAAAAAAGTTTTTAATGGAAAAAAAAGTAAGAAGAATGTCAGGTGTGACAGAACCCATGTCTTCCCCCGTGCAGGACCCCGTGTTTCCCGGGCAGACGTGGTCTCCCTGCTGGAGCAAGGGGAGCCCTGGATGGTGGACGGAGAGCTGCCCAAGGGCCCGCGGCCAGGTGAGCGCGGCAGGCCTGGGCGGCAGCGCCGCTGCGGGTGGGTCGTCACCGAGGTACAGGAGACGCGCGGGACTTCACCGAGGCCTCCAGGGCTGGGCAGGGAATGGGGGTCTGGGGCTTTCCTCCTCTGCTGCCGCCTCTCGAGTGATAGTTCATTCCCTGCAATGAGCTCCCTCTCCTTGGCCACTCAGAGGTGCCCCGTCCCCTCTATGTCCCTGTCCTGACCCCAGCGTACTTCTGAGCTGTCCTCTGTGATCACGTGGCCCACTCGCTTCGTTGTGCATCTGCTCCTGTAAGACCCGCGACTTAAGTTATTTGAGGGAGCCGTCCTGCTTGGCGTCGGAAGGGAGTTGGAGAGAGAGGGAAGTCACACGTACGTGGTAACTGCAGATGGGAGGGACGGGGCACGTTTATGGATGAAGGACGAAGTAGAGTTTGCAGGATTTCTGGTAGAGCGTTGCAGAGGCAAAGGAGGGGACTGATTCCATTTAGCTCCCTTGTTTCAGTCAGAGAGGGTGTGCAGAAGTTGGATTGCCCAGTGTATAAGCGGAGGGTCTCTTCCTCTTTTGTTTCTTTAAATTTTTTAAGCTTATTTATTTATTTTGAGAAAGAGAGACAGAGCAAGTAGGGCAGGGCCAGAGAGAAAGGGAGGAGAGAGAATCTCAGGCAGGCCCTGCGCCTTCGGTGCAAAGCCCAGTGCGGGACTGGAACTCAGGAACCGTGAGATCACGACCTGAGCTGAAGAGTTGGACTCGTAGCCAACTAAGCCATCCATGTACCCCTCTCTTCCTCTTTTGCTATGGAAGGGAAAGAAAAGAAATTTCTTTAGAAAATAATGACTCATGGGGTGCCTGGGTGGTTCAGTCAGTTAAGCGTCCGACTTCGGCTCAGGTCATGATCTCGCAGTTCTTGGGTTCCAGCCCCGTGTCAGGCTCTGTGCTGACAGCTCAGAGCCTGGAGCTGCTTCGGATTCTGTGTCTCCCTCTCTCTGCCCCTCCCCTGCTCTCCCTCAGAAATAAATAAATCAACGTTAGAAAAAAAAAAAAAAAAGAATGATTCGGAGGTAGGGGTGCCTGGCTGGCTCATTTCGATGGAGTGTGCCACTCTTGATCTCGGGGTTGTGGATTTGAGCTCCACATTGGGTATAGAGATCACTTCAAAATAAAATCTTTGGGGTGCCTGGTAGCTTGGTTAAGGATAACTTTGGCTCAAGTCATAATCTGAAGATACGTGAGTTCAAGCCCCACGTCAAGCTCTGTGCTAACAGCACAGAGCCCACTTCCAGTCCTCTGTCCCCCCCCCACCCCTCCCCTGCTTGTGTGCGCGCTCTGTCACACACACACACTCACACACACACACACACACACACACGTATAAACATTAGGGGTGCCTGGGTGACTCAGTTGGTTAAGTGTCTGGTTCTTGATCTCGGCTCAGGTCATGATTTCACCGTCTGTGAGTTTGAGCCCTACATTGGGCTCTGTGCTGATGGCTCAGATGGCTTGGGATTCTTTTCCTCTCTTTGCCTCTCCCCTGCTCACTCGCTTGCATTCTCCCTCTCTCAAAATAAATAAACTTTTAAAAAAATAAACACTAAAAAATACATTATAAAAATAAAAATCTTTAAGAAAAAGTGCACCTAGGTGGCTCAGTTGTTTAGTGACCAATTCCAGTGTTGTGGGATCAAGCCCTGCATTGGGCTCCCCACCCAGCCTGCTTAAGATTCTCTCTCTTTCCCTCTGCCTCTCCCCGCCACTTGTGCGAGCACGCGCCCTCTCTCTAAAATAAAACATTTTAAAAAAAAAATAAATTTTTTAAAAAAGAAAGAAATGATTTGTAGAAAATATAATTATATCACCTGTTTGGAAACAATATTAAATCATGCCCCATAATGCAATATGTTAACAAAGCAACTTCAACTTCTTCAAGTCATGATAACACACATGGTTCATGTAGTCAGAATTACAGTGTGTACATCCAGTCACACACAAATATTTAAAAAACATTTTTTTAATGTTAATTCATTTATTGAGAGCCAGAGAGAGACAGAGCATGTGCAGGGGAGGGGCAAAGAGAGAGGGAGACACAGAATCTGAAGCAGCTCCAGGCTCTGCGCTGTCAGCACAGAGCCCGATGTGGAGCTCGGACTCCTGAACTCTGAGATCATGACCTGAACCGAAGTTGGACGCTTAACTGACTGAGCCACCCAGGCGCCCCCAGATGATTCTCACATGCATCCCGTGTCATATATCCCATTAGTCAATTAGGTGACTTCACATTTCTGGTATTAATACACTTGTGGAGGCCAGTTGAGCTTCCAACTCTTGATTTCAGCTCAGGTCTGATCTCATGGTTCATGGGTTCAAGCCTCATGTGGGGCTCTGTGCTGACAGCTCTGAGCCTGCTTGGGATTCTCTCTCTCTTTCTCTCTGCCCCTCTACCGCTCTCTTTCTCTCTCTAAATAGATAAATAAATGTTAAAAGAAATTTTATATATATATATATATATATATATATATACTTGCAACAGTATCTTTATGTAAGTGAAAGCCATACCTTTCTGCAATTGCTGCATCTCTGGGCATGGACAGCTGTTGGGCTCTGAAAGTTTCATGTGCTTTCAGCAACTCTACCAATGCCTGGATGACTGATGTGGGTCTAATTGCATTCTCATAGCACTGGGTATGTTGATGAAGATACTTGCTTATTATTTGGGGAAAGATTCTATCCTAAAGTTACTTGTTTTATTGTGAAAGAGATTGAATACTTTTTTTTACATTTGTTTCTTTATCTTTCTGTAAAAAATGTTCATTTGTATTCATTTTTCTATTCTTGTCTTAAATATTTTCGTAACAGTTCCTGTGATTTTTTTTTTTTATGTCAACATGCTAATTCTCTGATGTATTGTTTCAGACTTTTTCATATATGGTAATAAGAGTTTTTGTTTAATTAGATCTTTTTGTGTTACGTAAAAATTTAAACATTTTTATGTAGTCTAGTATATTATTTCTTATATGAATTCTCCTTCCATGTTTGCCCTCAGAAACTTGATGCATGTAGTTCTAGTTCATTATTTGAATGGCTCTCTGGTATAACAGTAAGTAGATGTACCATTAACTTACTTAACTGATTTACTGTTGGGGACATTTGAACGTTTAGGTTTTTTCCTGTTTTTAGCTATATATAAGCTATGGTCCAGTTTGTACTTCTCTCTTTGCACGATCCAAGTAATACATTTTGTATTAAAAAGTTTCATGGATAGAGTGCTTTACCATTGGTGAACAATTTATGAGAATATCTGTTTCTAGACATCTTCGCCAGTAGTATTTTGTATTTTTTTAGTGTTTGCTAATCTCCTGGGTGAAAAGGGATGTTTCATTTAATTTGCAATTCCCTGAGTACGTGTAATATTGAGAAGTACACAGTTTAAATCCACTTAGGGTTCATATTCTGTTAACGGTGTCTTTATACTCATCATGCCCATTTCTTTTGGGTCATATTCCTTGCCTTTATATAGTATGACTATAAATCTGGTCTCGAAAATGTGATACATTTTGTTCCCACTTCCATGCAGTCTGTAAGTTCGCATGTGCTCTTTCTTCTCACCATGCAGTAGTTTAAGTTGGGTGGTATCTTCATTTACAGAACATTTCATAGAAGTTTCCATTTATGTTGACCTTTTGTTTTACCGGCATTTTTTTCTTTTTATTAATATATATATTTCATCCCATTTGTACCACGTCACAAATTTGGGCTTGTTTGAGTTACTTCTTTCTTGCTTGCTCTCTTCCTATCCATGAACACAGGGTGTCTTTCCATTTATTTGTGTCTTAATCTCGTTCAGCAGCGTTTTGTAGCTTCCAGCATATAGTGCCTCCCAATGTAAATTTATTCCTAAGTAATTTATTCTTTTAATGCTGTCATTCATGGAATTGTCTTCATAATTTCAGATTGCTCATGTCTAGTGTATAGAAATACAATCGATTGGGGCGCCCAGGTGGCTTAGTTGGTTAAGCGTCCGACTTTCGCTCAGGTCATGACCTCGCGGTTCGTGGGTTCGAGCCCCGCGTCGGGCTCTGTGCTGACTGCCAGCTCAGAGCCTGGAGCCTGTTTCAGAGTCTGTCACTCCCTCTCTCTCTGACCCTCCTCTGCTCATGCTGTCTCTCTCTCTCCTAGAAATAAATAAAATATTTTAAAAAAAAATTTTTTTTTAAAAAAAGAAAAGAAAAAAAAGAAATACAATTGATTTTTCTATGTCGCTCTTGTGTCTTACAATTTTGATGAATTGATTTATTTGCGCTAATACTTCTCTTGTAGAGTCTTTAGGGTTTTGTGTATATGGGATCACACCATTTACACGTATGGTTTTACTTCTTCCTTTCTCGCTAGGATGCCTTTTCTGTTCCTGATGGCTCAGCCTACAACTTCCAGTGCCCGGTTGAGTAGAACCGGGCATTTTTGTCTTGTGACCCATCTAAGAAGGAAAACTCTCAGTGTCATTAAAAAATACTTTATTTTCCCCTTTTTAAGATCATCTTTTTCCAAACATTTGACTCCCTGCATCATGTTTCCAATACCACTTTTGTCTACATGTATTTATTGAGATATAACTATAATGCACAAATTCTGGGTGCATGCCAAGTGATTTAGCAAAGGGACTTCAGGCGTATACACTCCTCCTTGTAAGTGTTAGAGTCTGAGGTAAGACATACACTCGTTTGGTAGCGTGTATGGTGTGATGAAGTACATGGCAGCACTCACCGTTCCTGTGAAAACAGTTGCTTCAAATGGAGAAATTAACTTGCAAGGTCCTACTCATATATGGCCAGAGAAGTGTCAGGCCTGTGAAGGCTTGCAGGTGGGTGGAAGATGATATTCTGTGTCCACTTAACCTCAGCTGTCCCTTGGTAATGTAGGCTGTTGAAATTAATCAAAAAGATGCAGTTAACAGAAATACCATTTTCTGATTGTGGGGAATGACCCGCTTTCAGATAATTCTGGTAAATGTTGAAGAATACAGTCTCTTCTTCACGCTTTGGGTTGCTTCTTGGAATAGTGTTTCTGATGTGTGAGGACCACTCTGACGTTGAAGCCGGACAGACAGGCCGGAGAGAGAGTAAAGGCAGTGAACATCAGAGAATTTTTAGGTGGTGCGATTGCAGAACGTTTTCCCAGTTCCTTTCTCTTTATATGTAACTGGTTCCACAAATACTTAATTCCTTTCTACTTGCCCCTCCGAGGCTCCTGTATAAATCCCGGGGCATACTGACGTGCTTTGTAGACCCCATGTTTACACACTAGAGCCACCTAGTGTATGTGGTTTAATTAGGGTTTAATTCACCAACTAGCGTGTTCATTCACAATTTCCTTTTTAACAAATTCCTTTTTTTTCCCCTAGCACACAATAAAGGAAATGTTTGTTTCTTGATATCTTTCAGGCCAACAATCTATACATGAGATCCAGGAATTCTTTCCAAAGCAGGATTCATTTGCTGAAGTAACAGACAGAACTTCAAACTCTAATTTGGAGTGTTCCGCTTTCAGAGAAAATTGGGATTCTGAGGGTGTGTTTGAAAGGAAGCTGATAGGTCTGGAGACACAATTCAGGCAAGAGACAATCTCTCATAACAAAGCCCTCCCGAAGGAAAGAGAGCGTACTTTTAACAGGTCTGGAAGGTGGTTTCATTTGGACATTTCAGAAGAGAGAGTTCATAATCATGACTCCGTTAAGAAAACTTTTCCCCCAAATTCAGTGGCAATAAAACATACAGGAATTTATGCAGGAAAGAAACTTTTCAGATGTGATGAATGTAAGAAAACCTTTACCCAGAGCTCTTCCCTTACTGTTCATCAGAGAATCCACACTGGAGAGAAACCCTACAAATGTGATGAATGTGGCAAGGCCTTCAGTGACGGCTCCTCCTTTGCCCGGCATCAGAGGTGCCACACTGGCAAGAAGCCTTACGAATGTACTGAGTGTGGGAAGGCCTTCATACAGAACACCTCCCTCATTCGTCACTGGAGGTATTACCACACCGGGGAGAAGCCCTTTGACTGCATCGACTGTGGGAAGGCCTTCAGTGACCACATAGGCCTTAACCAACATAGGAGAATTCATACTGGAGAGAAACCCTACAAATGCGATGTGTGTGACAAATCCTTTAGGTACGGCTCCTCCCTCACTGTGCACCAAAGGATTCACACTGGAGAAAAACCATATGAATGTGATGTCTGCAGGAAAGCCTTCAGCCATCATGCATCCCTCACTCAACATCAAAGAGTGCATTCTGGAGAAAAGCCTTTTAAATGTAAGGAATGTGGGAAAGCTTTTAGGCAGAATATACACCTTGCTAGTCATTTGAGGATCCATACTGGAGAGAAGCCCTTTGAGTGTGGGGAATGTGGGAAATCCTTCAGCATCAGTTCACAGCTGGCTACTCATCAGAGAATTCATACTGGCGAGAAGCCCTATGAATGTAAAGTTTGTAGTAAGGCGTTCACCCAGAAGGCTCACCTCGCGCAGCATCAGAAAACTCATACGGGAGAGAAACCATATGAGTGTAAGGAATGTGGTAAAGCCTTCAGCCAGACCACACATCTCGTTCAGCACCAGAGAGTTCATACTGGAGAGAAACCCTATAAATGTATCGAGTGCGGGAAGGCCTTTGGTGACAACTCATCCTGTACTCAACATCAGAGGCTTCACACTGGCCAAAGACCTTATGAATGTATTGAATGTGGGAAGGCCTTCAAGACCAAGTCATCCCTCATTTGTCATCGCAGAAGCCACACCGGAGAGAAACCGTACGAATGTGGTGCATGTGGCAAAGCCTTCAGCCATCGCCAGTCCCTCAGTGTCCATCAGAGAATTCACTCTGGAAAGAAACCCTATGAGTGCAAAGAATGTAGGAAAACCTTCATCCAAATCGGACACCTTAATCAGCATAAGAGAGTCCACACTGGAGAGAGGGCCTATAACTATAAGAAGAGCAGGAAAGTCTTCAGGCAGAGCGCACACCTTGCTCACCCGAGAACTCACAGTGGAGAGGCAGCAGCACGGCCCTCTTTGCCTTCCACGTCGAGTCCCGTGGATCTGCTCCCCAGATTCCTCTGGGGTCCGTCCTCACTCCCATCGCCCTAGTCTCAGTATTGTGTCAGCCAGACAGTTCCCATAGTTCAAAAATGGGCCCCTCTGTCTGTCAGTTCAGTTTGTTGTCCTTTATGAGTTTGTTCTCTTGTGTTGCAGTCAGGTTGATATATTTTTTTTTAAGTATAAATACACATCTCTCACTTCTCGTTTAAAAACTTGCATTGGGATCCTTTAAATTGGTTAACACATAAGATGTGTTTGGCACAGTGCCTGGTTCATACCAGGTGTTGAAAAAAAAACATTTGGGGACATGGAAGAGTCATCACAGTCCTCTCTGAATAAAAATGGTGCCTGGAAAAAAAAAAAAAGTGCCTGGGAGGAACCCGGGAGAGACCGGTGTGGGTCAGGGTAGCCAGTGAGGTCTCCCCAGAGGTGGTGGGAAACTTGATTCCATAGCGCTCGCTTTGGCAGCACATAGACTAAAACTTGAGTACATAACGTTGAGTTAGAATTCTGGCCTTCCATGTCTTCTGCATAAATGTAAGGTAATGTGACTTTAGGTGAGAAAAATTCAGCTTTGCTATTCATCTGAGAATAGACTTAGAAAGTGTGTAGAGAACACGGATGAGTGGTCCCCTTGGAACAGAAGAGCTGAAACAATCAGAAAAAAACTGCAAGATTTATACACACAAAGGTAAAACTGTTGACATGGTACTCTGCCTTAGAAAATTTGGAAAGATTTGATCTGTTTAAAATCACCTGGGCTTACAAATGAACTCTATCAAACCTTTGTTATTTAATGTTTATTCATTCTTGAGAGAGAGAGAGAGACAGAATGTGGGTGGGGGAGGGGCAGAGAGAGAGGGAGACACAGAATCTGAAACAGGCTCCAGGCTCTGTGCTGACAGCTCAGCATGTCATGGGGCCTGAACTATTGAGCTGCAAGATTATGACTGAGCTGAAGTCAGACTTGACTGACCGAGCCCCTCCAGGCGCCCCTATGAATTCTATTAAACTTTTAAGGAACTTTTAAGGAGTTATCAACTGATAAGCTAACCTGATCTAAAGCAGGTGTCAGAAAGCTGTGACTCACGGCCCAAGTCTCACTGACTGGTCTTGTATGGCCCATGGTCTAAAATTTTCAACGGCTGAACAAGTGAATGGAATATTTTGTTGACAATATGAAAATGTACATTAAATCTAAATGTCAGTGTCTGTAAATAAAGTTTTATTGTCATACAGTCACACTCATTTGTTCACGCATTTCCCGTGGCTGCTTTCACTCCACAGAGGCAGAGTTGAGTCAGTATTGAGGCAAAGCCTCAAATATTTACTCTATCCTTCTACAGAAAAAGTCTACCAACCCCTGCTTTAGCACAGAAAAGAATATACAAAAAGTTCTAATTATTTCTAAGGGTGTAATACAACTCTCACTTCAAAAACAAGACAAATTATAAGGCAACTTATGAATAGAGGTAAAAGGGAATTATTGAAATATGAAAACATGTCAGCAGAGGAGAAATCAACTTTTCTAGCTGAAATAATACTGTTAAAGTGTTTGTAAATTGTCATTCACAACAGGGTCCTCACAGGATGTGGTTACTTTGACCATTCTACTTGAAACAACACAAGGAAAGCTAATGCGGCAAGCATAGCAGGACATTTTAAAAATAGGTTTCTTCGCATTTCAGATTTTGGTATAAAATAAGACTGGGTTTTCATTACAGGGAAAATTATGTTTGACAATTGGTTATCCATTCCCTTCAACAACAACAAAAAAAAACGCACTTACATCTTACAGAGAAATACCATGCAATTGTTCTTAACATTTCTAATTAGGAAATGATAGTAAGAAGCGAACGTAAAAAGGAGGAAGTCTTTCCTAAGTAAGGTCCTAGAAGCCAGGGAAAGAGAGTAAGGTGGCCTGTACAAAGACCAAAAGCTTGAGCAAGGTGAAAGGCGCCAACAAGATGTGAAAGACGATGGACAGACTAATACAAGTTATGTGACGAATAAGTCAGGAACAAAGTGCTATTACACGTACAAAGCTGTGGGAAAAAATGGCAGTGCGTTCCCAACAGGCATGGCGGTTGGGTTCAAATGAGTCAAGACAATCTGTAAAATTCTTAGCCTCGCTCGTCAGAAAGTGACACGTTAAACCTTCCTGGCTTTCAGATGGATTTCAGTCTAACATCTGGATAGTATCCAGTCCTGGCATCAGTGTGGGCCAGCAGATACACGTCACCAGCAGTGGATCTGTCCCGTCTCGGGATGACAATGTAGCACGACTGCCAACATTATCAATGTGCGTTCCTTTTCCAACAGTAACTCTATAGCTAGGAATTTTGTCCTGTTGGAACAAATAGATATAATGTTTATTGCAGAATTGTAATTATGATAAGTTGGACTTAAGCGTCCTGCCAAGCAGGTTCATTAGATTGTGATTATTCAATACTGTATTGTCCGGTTCGTAGAAAAAGTTGAATTTTATGTATGCCTCTGTGGAGAGTTGTCTGTCCACAGTATATTAAACATGTGACTTGCAAAACCTAATGTGTAAACTCATCTTGTAGCCATAGAGTCAAAATTAATATTGGACATATGTACATGTGCGTGTGTATATATATACATATTTTTTCAATACAGATGTTGAAATCTTTTTGTCTTTTTTAAATAAAGTATTCTCTTTAAAGTTTACTCATTTTTGAGAGAGAGAGAGAGAGGCAGAGCATGAGCAAGGGAGGGTCAGAGAGAGAGGGAGACACAGAATCTGAAGCAGCTCCAGGCTCTGAGCTGTCAGCACAGAGCCCGATGTGAGGCTTGAACTCACAAACTGACATCATGACCTGAACCAAAGGCAGAGGCTTAACTGGCTGAGCCACCCAGGTGCCCAAATCTGCTTTTGTCTGTAACACACACGCTTCTAGCTCTTTGTTGGCACGTTCCCTTTCTTCATCTGCAGTGCTCTAGTGAACTGCGAGTCACATGGCTCCAGTCAAGCCAGTCCCATTTCTCATTCTTTGTATTTTGGTTGGAGACACAGGGACAGCAGCAGGGCCAGTGTTCAGCCTTACGTGGTCAGCGTCCGTTGTGATCAGTTGGGGCCCTTGTACGGACGTGACATCATCTGGCGTCCTTTGGCGGGAGCCTGAAGATCTCTGCACCTCTACATGCCACTCCGATCTACTAAAACCATTCCTGCTTCCTCGCATCCTCATTCAGGTCTTTAAATCTGTGAGGTACTTGGTATTATAACAATATTTAACTTCTGGGGCGCCTGGGTGGCTCGGTTGGCTCTTGATCTCGGCTCAGGTCTCGATCTCACGGTCATGAGTTCAGGCCTCGCTTTGGGCTATACACTAGGCATGAAGCCTGCTTAAAAAAATATTCTTGGGGCGCCTGGGTGGCTCAGTTGGTTAAGTGTCCAACTTCGGCTCAAGTCATGATCTCATGGTTCGTGGGTTCAAGCCCCGCGTCGGGCACTGTGCTGACAGCTCAGAGCCTGGAGCCTGCTTCGGAGTCTGTGTCTCCCTCTCTTTCTGACCCTCCCCTGCTCATGCTGTCTCTCTCTCTCTCTCAAAAATAAACAAAACATCAAAAAAAATTTTTTTAATTCTAATTTGAAGTTAAAGTCTGCTTTTTTTGTTGTTGTTGCCAAAGAAAGCTAGCCCATGTGGCAACGGATACTAGAAAATGATTATCAGGAGCGCCTGAGTGGCTCAGTCAGTTAAGTGTCTGACTTTGGCTCAGGTCATGATCTCACTGTTTGGGAGTTTGAGCCCCTTATCCAGCTCTCTGCTGTCAGCATGGAGCCTACTTCGGATCCTCTGTCCCCCCTCTCTCTGACCCTCCCTTGTGTGCTCACTCTCTCTCAAAAATAAAGGAACATTATTTGTTCAAAACAAATATGATTATCACTCTCTCTCAAAAATAAATGAACATTATTTGTTCAAAACAAAAATGATTGTCAGATGATAGGGAAGCAGAGTATTAAGGACTGATAACTGAGACAGAGCAAAAGATAGAGAAACTTTTATTTTGTATTAGGAATGGCATTTTTTTCTATTTTATTGTAATTCCAGTGTAGATAACATGGTGTTATATTAGTTTCAGGTGTATAATAGAGTCAACAATTCTATACGTTGCTCAGTACTCATCACGATGAGTGTGTTCCTAAACCCTAACTTCACCTAAGCTGGTGGTAACCATTGGTTTAAGACTGTTTCTTAGTTTGTCTTTTCCTTTTGCTCGTTTGTTTTCTTTCTTAAAGTCCTCATATGAATGAAATCATAGTATTTGTCTTTCTCTGACTGGCTGATTTCACTTAGCATAAACCGTCTAGTTCCATCCATGTGGTTGCACATGGCAAGATTTCATTCCTTTTGATGGCTGAGTAATATTCCATCGCATACATATACCACATCTTCTTTATCCATTCATCTATCAATGGACACAGGCTGCTTCCACAATTTGACTATGGTAAATAATGCTGCTATAAAGACAGGGCTGCACACATTCCTAGGAAAGGCTGTCATTTTTTTTATGATTATTTTTGAGAGAGAGAGAGCAGGGGAGGGGCAGAGAGGGAGGGAGAGCAAGAGAATCCCAAGCAGGCTCCACTCTGTCAGGGCAGGGGCTTGATCTCATGAACAGTTAGATCATGACCTGAGCGGAAATCAGGAGTCAGAAGCGTAACCAACTGAGCCACCCAGGCACCCCAGGAAGGCTATTCTTGATAACAGCAGGATTATAAACTGCCACATTATGGACTAGGTAGCTGTTAGCACAACTGAAGCCGATGAGGGATTCGAGTTCGAAAGGCACGCATGTTGCTTGTTTATAATGAAGTTAGATAATTAAAAGGCCACTTGAAATTGTGACCTTAAGCAAAAATTAAAATCAAGGCCTTTTTATGATTATGTTGAGAATCATCTTATTCTCTGGCCATGAAAGCAAAATGCAACAGCAGATCCAGTTAGTTGCTGAGCTATGCATTTTTTTACTGAATCCCAACTTGTCACTTCTTTTAAATGAAACTGAAGTCTTAGGAAAGATCTGAATCTACGTTATTAAAATGGAGCCGTTGTGAAGGATTCAAACATCTTCGAAAACTTAGAATTCTCTCAAGCCTTAAGAAACCTCCCTACTAATTGTCCTTGCCATCCCTTCCTTGTGACAAACGACTCTTCAGAGATTGAGTCTGCTCTTCTAGGCCCACCATTATTGCTTGGTTGGTAAACAAAATCTGAATTTAATATGACCTATAGTTTGAAATAGAGGGAGGGAATTAATCTCACCCTGAAATATTTAATACTCTTCACTAATGATACCATCAAAACTCCAGGAAACATTTTGGAAATGTGTTTTGAAAGTGAGAAATTGCTTGCATAATACTTAGGGACTTGAAAGAATTCAAGGGTTTAAAATACTGGCTTGGGGGCGCCTGCGTGGCTCAGTCAGTTAAGCATCTGACTTCGGCTCAGGTCATGATCACACGGATCGTGGGTTCGAGCCCCATGTCGGGCTCTGTGGTGACGGCTAGCTCGGAGCCTGGAGCCTGCTTCAGATTCTGTATCTCCCTCTCTCTCTGACCCTTCCCTGCTCACACTGTTTCTCTCTCTCTCTCAGAAATAAACAAAACATTAAAAAAATTTTTTAATAAATAAAAAATAAAATACTAGCTTGGATTATTTATGTCTAAGTTCCTGACTCACCTTTTACAAGTTCCCTTGTCAGGGGCCAGTAGCCTTTCCATGTTCTTTTGACATGAAGCCCTAGTGTCTTAAAATTTTCCTCAAGTCTCCTCCTTTATGTATCGGGACTTCTCATGACAGATTGCATTTGGAAGGGGGTACTGAACTACGTCATGTGTCGTAGCTGAATTACAGGGTAATGGTTAGCCATGGGAAGAAAGTGAAATGGTTGTGATAAACCACAGAACTTCAAGGATGTTCTGATACTTGATCTTCACACCATATTTAGTAATTGATGCCCAGGGTTGAAATCGCATTAGGGTTTTGTTTTCATTAAAAACACTTCTCAGCACGGCTCTCATGTCCCACATTGACTAGTGTCAATAGAAAAGGGGTGAATGCTCTTGAATGACTGTAATAAAAACCATGCTGAACATTTCCACTGGGATTCCTAAAAGGCCTGCATTATGCAAGTGAGGGCTTCTCGAGGAATTATTAGGTAGTGTAGTTTATACAGGTGTAGCCACTAAAACCCCCTAATATGATTCTTTTCCGAGGTCCTGGGCATTTGTTGCTGATGCCTGTGCTAGGACTAGATGACCACCTGCTTTTCTGTTGTCTAGAATTGATTCTGGAATGTGAATGTCCAGGTATATCCCACGTGACTCACCCACTATTGCTTCCAGTTAGGGCTATTAGACTAATCTCCAGTGTGGTTTGGGCAAGAGTATGTCAGTTGGGGCTTTGCTATTATGCGGCTATGCTATCCAACTAGAAGAAGAATCTGGATAGGATAGGATAGAATGGCAAAACTGCAACGTGGAAGAACTCTGAGTCCCTCAACCGCTATTTGGACGAAAGCCACCAGTCACCGGGGAACACCAGCAATGGATTATTATGTGAGTGAAAAATAAACTCATCTGGGTTAAGTTAATGACATGGGTTTTAATCATAGTAGTGACGGTCATTCTAATCCCTATGATTTCCATGACTACTCAGAGGATCCCTAGTTTAGCTTACTATCATAGAGTAAGAGATGCAGTGGCAAATTAGTTAGCTCTTGTGTGACAGATTACGCTAACGCATAGTGGCTGAAAACAAACATACGTTTATTATCTCACACTTTGGGCAAGGAGTCAAGGCGTGGCTTAGCTGGGTGCCTCCATCCCCACAGGCTGCAGGCATGTTATTAGCCAGTGTGGCTTTATGGGAGGAGAATCATCTTGCAAACGCACTCATTTAAACTGTTGGCGGGGTTGGGGTCCTTGCTGGCTTTTGGCTGGACGCATCACTTCTTTCCACAGGGGCAGCTCACAGCTTGGCAGCTGGCTTACTCGAAAGTGAGCAGCCCAGCATCACTCATCATCAGGGAAGTACAAATCAAAACCACAATGAGATACCACCTCACACCAGTCAGAGTGGCTAAAACGAACAACCCATGAAACAACAGATGTTGGCGAGGATGTGGAGAAAGGGAAACCCTCTTGCATGGCTGGTGGGAATGCAAACTGGTGCAGCCGCTCTGGAAAACAGTATGGAGGTTCCTCAAAAAGTTAAAAGTCGAACTACCCTACAACTGGGCAATTGCACTACTAGGTATTTACCCAAATGATACAAAAATGAGGATTTGAAGGGGCACATGCACCCCAATGTTTACAGCAGCTCTATCAACAATAACCAAATTATGGAGAGAGCCCAAATGTCCCCTGACTGATGAACGGATGAAGACGATGTGGTGTATATATACATAATGGAATACCGCTCTGTGATCAAAAAGAATGAAGTCTTGCCATGTGCCACGACGTGGATTGAACTAGAGTGTATTATGCTAAGTGGAATAAGTCAGAGAAAGACAGATACCATAGGATTTCACTCATATGAGGAATTTAGGAGACAAAACAGATGAATGTAGGGGGAAGGAAGGAAAAATAAGATAAAAGAGAAGGAGGCAGCCATAAGAGACTCTCAACTATAGAGAACAAACTGAGGGTTGCTGGGGGCACCTGGGGAGCTCAGAAGGTTAGGTGGCTGACTCTTGATTTCAGCTCAGGTCATGATCTCACAGTTCGTGGATTTGAGCCCCGCATTGGGCTCTGCACTGACGGTGTGGAGCCTGCTTCGGATTCTGCCCCTCCCCCGCTCACATTCTATCTCTCTCAAAAATAAATAAATTAAAAAAAATTTAAACCCATTAAGTACAATTGTACTTAATGCTTTCACTTTGATTTTCTTTTTTACTTTTTTAAATAGTATTTATTTTTGAGACAGAGTGAGACAGAGGATGAGTGGGGAACGGGTAGAGAGACACAGAATCTGAAACAGGCTCCAGGCTCTGGCTGTCAGCACAGAACCCGATGCGGGCCTCGAACCCACTGAGCCACCCAGGCGCCCCTGCTTTCACTTTGATTCTAAGAATAAGACAGGTACATCCAGTATTGCTCCTACCAAATTACATGGTACTGGAGGTCTGGCCCTCCTGTAAGGAAAGAAAGAATTAAGAGACGCAATGATAGGGAGAGAGTAGATATAACTGTTATTATTGGCAGATAGGAAGGTTTACCTATAAAAAGAACCAATTAGAACCTGTAAGAGCATTAGCAAGAGTGCTAGATTAACGGTCACTTTACATAATCAATATTTTGTTTCCTCTTTTCTTTATGCCATCTTTGGTTTTAATTGAGACTTTTATATTATTCTGTTTTCTCTCTTAGGTGCCTTTCCCCCTCTGGCATCCTCCAAGATTTTATCCTTGATTTTTCTGCATCTTGAATATGATCTGTCTAGGTGTATATATATATTTGTATATATTTGTCCTGCATGGTATTCTCTATGCTTCCTGGATCTGTGGCTTAGTGTCTGTCATTTTAATTTTGGAAAACTCTCAGCCATTATTACTTCAATTATTTCTTTTCCTTTATTTTATTGGTATTACAATTACTCATATGTTATACCTTATGCAATTGTCTCATAGCTCCGGGATATTGTGAGGGTTGCTAATTTGGTACTCTTTTTAAAAATGTTTTATTTATTGAGAGAGAAACGGCGGGGGTGGTGTGAGGGGAATCCCAAGCAGGCTCCAAACCATGAGATCATGACCTGAGCCTATAAATCAAGAGTCCGATGCTCAGCCAACAAAGCCACCCCAGGCACTCCTGAGGGGGTTTTATTTCATTCTTTTTTTCCTCTTTATATCTCAGTTGGGAGACTTTCTACTGACATATCCTCAAACTCACTCACTCTTTCTTTAGCTGTATCCAGTCTATTAATGAGCCCATCAAGGGCAGCCTTCATTCCTGTTATATACAGTGCATAACTTTATAGCATTTCCCCGTCCCTAGAGTTTCCATCTCTCATCTTATATCATCCTTCTGTTTTTGCGTGTTGCACGTTTTTGCACTTTTCCCATTAGTCACCTTAACATAAAATAACATCAGTTATTTAAAATTCCTGGTATGATAATTCCAAAATCTCTGCCATATCTGAGTCTAGTTCTAACACTTGCTTTGTCTCTTCAGACTGCTTTTTCTTGAGCATGTCTTAAAATTTTTTTGTTGAAAACTGGACACGATGTACTAGGTAATAATAACTAAGGTTAATTAGGCGTTTAGTGGGAGATTTTATGTGAATCTGGTTAGGATTGTATCTAATTGGAGCTATAGGTGCCAGAGGTTTGATGTTCTCCAGTTTTCTTGCTTTTTCTCCCTCCCGGCCATTTTGAGTTTCCCTAAGAAGTCCTTCTCAGATGGAGTCTGTGGCATCTGAAGCAGGCTCTAGGCTCTGAGCTGTTGGCACAGAGCCTGAAGTGAGGCTCGAACACACGAACTGTGAGATCATGACCTGAGCCAAAGCCGGACACTTAACCGACTGAGCCACCAGGTGCTCCCCCCACCCCGATCTTTAGTGTTAGGACTTTGTGGAGTTCCTGGAGGTAAGATCCATGAAAGAGGAAGAGCCCGTCTAAGACTATGCCCCCAGGAGTTTTTAACTCACAATGTAGTGCACACTAAACCTCCTATTCACCAAAATTACCAGTTAAGAATGTGTACCTGTTCATGATTCTAGCAGCTTCTGCTTCAGGTAAGCTCACACCTGCCATGATTTTCAGTATTCACCAGTCTTTCCACATTTTGGGGTGTGGTTTTCTTTGTGACTTCAATTTTCTGATGGGTCTTAAAAAAAGTTGTTGATTTTGTTTGTTGAATGTTTTTCTTGCGAAGATGTCAGCGACGATTTCTAAACTCATTATACATTACTTCGAAAATGGAAGCTATTGGGGCGCCTGGGTGGCTCAGTCGGTAAAGCATCCGACTTGGCCTCAGCTCATGATCTCACGGTTCGTGGGTTCGAGCCCCGCGTCGGGCTCTGTGCTGACAGCTCAGAGCCTGGAGCCTGTTTCGGATTCTGTGTCTCCCTCTCTCTCTGATCCCCCCCTGCTCATGTTGTCTCTCTCTCTCTCTCTCAGGAATAAATAAAAACAGTAAAAAAAAAAAAGTTAAAAAAAAAAAAAGAAAAAATGGAAGCTATCAGGGGCTCCTGGGTGGCTCAGGGAGCTCCATTAAGCGGACAACTTTGGCTCAGGTCATTACCTCACAGTTGGTGAGTTCCAGCCCTGCATCGGGCTCTGTGCTGACAGCTCATGCTTGGAGCCTGCTTTGGATTCTGTGTGTGCGTGTGTGTGTGTGTGTGTGTGTGTGTGTGTGTGTGTCTGCCCCTCTCCTGCTCACTCTCTGTCTCTCAAAAAAAAGAAATGAATAAACGTTAAAAATTAAAATAAAATGGAAACTATCAATACCACCTTTATCTGATTCGAACCACAAACTATTACGAACACTAAGGTTTCGTTCGCAGTTACTTAGAGATGGCATCGTCGCAGCTAGATTTCACTTCATGGCGTGGACACCGAAGTCAGGGAGATTAGATCCTGGAAAACCCGCGCCTAGATGGGGCTGTGTTGCTTTGAGTGATGGAACGTGTCTGAGAGTTGTTGTGGACGAAATGACACAAAGGACAAGACACACACAAAAGACAGACACAACTCCGGCCAGAGGAACAATTCTACGCAAGCCCCTCTTGCGGTTTATTTTATACCCCGGTAACTGGATACAAACTGAAATCTACAAGATGCATTCCTTTACCAATGAAGGGCAAGTAGCCAAACACATTTCAAGGACAGAGGGGAGCAAAGGGAGGAAGCGACCACAACAAGTTTACTCAGAGGCCTGCCCACCACTCCAGCCTTCTCCTTACTTCTAAGGAGGGCATGTTCCATCATTTGCATTAACCTTTAACCTTGGATATTGTGTGCAGGCCTCCTGGCAGAGCATCCTGTTTGCAGGCACGCTCTGCCCAGGCAGGGAGCCCCGTGTGCGGGCACATCCCCGCGTCCCTAACCACGCTTTCTTGTGGTCACTGTCGGGCTCCCACAGAGAGTAACTTCAGTTGGGGGTGATGTGTGGTGGACCAGCCTCTGTACACTCGGGATTCTTTTTCTTTTCGGGGTACCTACTATGTGCCAGTCTTCCAGTTCCTGGGTGGACAGCCCTAAACAGAACTTACAAGCTGTGTGTCTTCGAGGGTCTCTCATTCTAGCAGGGCAACAAAAAAACGGGCTGGGGGCATAGATTCTATCAGGGAGAGAACTGGAAGGCATGAAATAGGACAGGACACACACACACACACACACACACACACACACACACACACACACACTCAGAAAGCCACAAATCAACAAGGGCACAAGACAGTCAAAACTCAGGGCTCCACTCACCCACCTGGGTGCTCCGGGGCCACCTCCCTCTAAGCCCCGCCCACTTCCCAGGCGCCTGCGCGCTGCGCGCCTCCAGCATCCCACAGGCTCCGGCGCGGGGACGCTGGATCCAGGCCTCCGCGCCGCACCCCTCACAGCAGCGCCTGCGCACTCTGAGCCTGGCGGGGGCTCCCGGAATTCGGGGGGCTCGGCCCGCTTCAGGGAGGCTGGAGTCGGGGCTGAGACGGTTCTGGGCGGTTCTGTTCTGCGCCCAGGGCCTTTGCAGGGGGCTGAGGGCAGTGGCTTTGTGGGAGCCCGACAGTGACCAGAGAAAGCGTGGTTAGGGACGCGGGGATGTGCCCGCACACGGGGCTCGCTGCCTGGGCAGAGCGTGCCTGCATACAGGATGCTCTGCCAGGCGGCCTGCACACAGCCTCCAAGGTTAATGATCTGCTCGCGTACGAGGGAACATGCCCTCCTTAGAAATAAGGAAGAGGCTGGAGTTGTGGGCAGGCCTCTTAGTAAACATGCTGTGGTCGCTTCCTCCCTTTGCTCCCCGCGCCCCCCCCCCCCCATCC
>NW_024080867.1:2298421-2322100 GCF_003009895.1 Hyaena hyaena
TCCTTGGAATGTGCTTGGCTCTTTGTCCTTATTTGGTATAAGAATGCATTTCGTAGATTTCAGTATGTATCCAGCTACCGAGGTATAAAAATAAACCGCAAGGGGGCTGGCGGAGTTTTCTCCCTCCGGCCGGAGTTGTGTCTTTGTCTTTTGTGTGTCTTGTCTTTGTGTCATTTCTCCGCAACAGGCTTCCAAGCCGGATCGGCGAACCGAGCCCAGCAGTCGCCCGGCGGGGTCTGGACTACCCTCCCCAGAGGCCGCTGCGGCGGGAGGACACGCCCACTTCCGGTGGGGCCCAGACCCGGGGCGGGGGCGGGGGCGCGGGGGGCGCGGGGGGCGCCGTGGAGAAAGTCGCCGTGGAGAAAGTCGGAGCCCGCGCGGGAGCCGCTGCCGTGCGGGAGCGAATGACTGCGCGAGGCCTGGCGCCGGACAGCCTCCCGGGGGAGCTGCTGTTGCCGCCGCCGCCGCGAGGCCGGCGCGGGCCGGATTGGGCCTGTGAGGCTGGAGGGCCGGCCGGGGCCCGTGTCGGAGGTAGGGGTGACAGGTGGCTGGGACGCGGCGGCGACAGTGCTGGCGGAGGGCGCCTCCGGCCGCGGGAGCTGGCGGTCCCAGAGTCCAGAGTCGGGGGTGGGGTCCCTCGGGCGGGATGTGAGACAGGGATCTCCTGACCCCACACGCTCCCTCCCAGGCTGGCGGACTCAGGAGGCCACAGTCGGGGTGGGGTCCCTGGGGTGGGGTGTGAGACAGGGGTCCCCTGACCCCACACGCTCCCTCCCAGGCTGGCGGACTCAGGAGTCCACAGTCGGGGTGGGGTCCCTGGGGTGGGGTGTGAGACAGGGGTCCCCTGACCCCACACGCTCCCTCCCGAGGCTGGCGGACTCAGGAGTGCACAGTTGGGGTGGGGTCCCTCGCGTGGGGTGTGCGACGGGTCCCCTGACCCCACACGCTCCCTCCCGAGGCTGGCGGTCCCAGGAGTCCAGCTATTCAGAGGCTGGGGTGTGAGGCTGATCTGCCCAGAGTCACCTGACCTGGTCTAAGGTCCTATCCCGCAGGTGACTGTGGGATGGGGTTCAGGGGGGAGCCGCCTCTGGAAGTGGAGAGGGACCTCGCCTTTCCAGAGTGTGGTCACAGAACCCACCCCATTCCTGCCGCGCCCTTCTCAGTCGCACAGTCTCCCCGCCTCGAGAGGAGAGAGAGTGGGAGGAAGCCCTGAGCACAGCCAGACTGCTCTTTGTTTTGCTGCGGTGATAATTATAGGCACTGTTGCCTGGGTTCTGGGACCTTTAGGGGACAGTCACACCAAATGTCACTCCAAGTGGAAATGCCCTTCCATCTCTTTCACAGATGAGGCCACTAAAGCAGACGGAGGCCGAGTAATCGCTGGTGCGTGGAGGAGCCGGGATCAGACCGGGACTGACTCGTGTCGCCCCTCGACGCGAGGTCCGTATCCTTCACCACGGGGACGGGTGAAGTGACTCTCAGACGGATAAATATTGCAAGGGTTGACATCCCCAAAACTGCCACCAGGCGAAGTTTTGTTTCTCAGACTTTTGACCCAGTTTCTCATAAGTAACCCGGGGAGGAGGGCTGGCACCTCACTGGACTCTTACCGGGGGTAACTGAGCTCATGCCTACGAAGCACTCGTGGGTCCCGCCACGTAGGAAGTGCTCAGTAGGAGTTCATTTGCCGGAGGCCGGCTCCGGCCGGGGTCCCTGAAGGATGGACGGTGTCGGCGAGGGAGGGGGGAGAGAGGCCCAAGAGTCTATCTGGTCGCCAGGCAGGCGTCTCCGCTGTGACTGGGGCGCAACTTTATTTTATCATTAAGTGCTTGAGGGATGGCACAGAAGTGGCATTTGCCTTAGACAATGATTTCTGATAACAAACTTCTCTGATATGTAAAAATTTCACAGAACATAGATTTGTAGAAGACTCCTGCATAACCTTTATCAATGGTGATTGAGGTAGGGGATTTAGATGCTTATCCTATGGGGAAGGAAGGCGTCTTTAGCATACAGGCTAAAGTTTTAGCATAAAAAGGGTGAAGTTACTTCTTTGTGAGCAGGGGTCAAACAGGTCTTTCTGGAAACACCTGTGCTCCCATAATCACAAAAGAAGAAGTTCCTCAATAGGTTCCTTCTCAGGGAGTAATCAGCATATACAAGGCCAGAAAATGCTCCAAGCAGAAACAATTGGGTTGGGGGTGGATATCTGCCCTTAACTCTAAATTAGGCTCTTTGCCTCAGGGCCAGACTCGAGCCCCCCCCCCCCCTTATTATGTAAGTCTTGGATCTCCAAGGCCCTTAGGAAGAGCCTTTTAACAATCATCCACAATGTTTTTCTTTTTTTTTTTTTTTTTTAATGTTTTATTCACTTCTAGGAGAGACAGAGAGAGAGAGACAGCGTGAGCAGGGGAGGGTCAGAGAGAGAGGGAGTCACAAAAACTGAAACAGGCTCCAGGCTCCGAGCAGGCAGTCAGCACAGAGCCCGACGCGGGGCTCGAACCCACGAACCGTGAGATCATGACCCAAGCGAAAGTCGGACGCTTAACCGACTAAGCCACCCAGGTGCCCCACAATGTTTTTCATCTGAAGTCTCTTTGGAAAAGGCAGGGACATGCCTTTCCTTACGAGCAATCTGTGTGGGGAATATCGGTCTGACCTGGAATATTGTGAGGCCTGGTCAATACCAGCAGCCTCATTTCCAGCATGAGCCAGTAGTAGCAGAAGGAGATCCCAGTTTTCGTTTCTCACGGCAGGAGCTGTGCAAACGCTGCCATTTCCTCACTGTGACTGTCATCCAGTGAGGCTCCCAGCATTCATTCTTACTGTCATTTTTAAAAAATGTTTATTTTTTTAGAGAGAGCGAGAGAGCTGTGGAGGGGCAGAGAGAGGGGCAAGAGAAATCGCAAGCAGGCTGTGCACTTCTAGCACAGAGCCCGACGGGGGGGCTCGAACTTATAAACTGAGATTATGACCTGAGCCGAAACCAAGAGTCGGACGCTTAACCACCTGAGCCACCCAGGCGCCCCTCTTACTGTCATTTTAATAGACCCTTGAGAAAACTGGAGTTTAGAGGAAGCCAGAATTAAGTCAGGGACTTGAATCCTCTTTCTGATGGAAGGAACTTGGCTCAGAAGAGACATAGTTTGTCACAAAGCAGCATGGCTCTCTCGATTTATTTGGCCCGGTTATCTGGAAGCCAGCTGCACCCGTTGTCGTAACAGAGGCAATACTTCTCTCTGGGGAAGGTGGCTTTTTCCAAGTCCTGTGGAGCCTGCACCGACCCTGACTGGCCAGTTGCACAGGTGTCTGCTTGAGCAAATAAGTCTGTGAAGGTTCAATCAGCATTAATGTAGGCAGCAAGCCTGGGACGTCTCAGTTGTTAATGAACGGCTGGCTTTGAGACCCCTGAAAACCCAGAGCAGAGTTGGTCTCCTACTGAGCTGACAGTGGGGAGGGGATGTGGTCGTGGCGGTGGGGCAACAGAGGGAGCTGAAGGGAGGGGAGCGTTTCTAGGCTGAGTGACTCCAGCCGCTCAGCCTCTCACCGCTCCTTTCTCCTCTGCCAGCTCTGCCTTTTCAGGGTAAAGCGCTTCTCATGAGGAGCCAGGAAGAGGAAGAGGAGATGGGAGTTGAACTTCTTAAAGCCATGCTCCTGGTGAGTTGGTCTTCCCGCTTTCCTTCTTAAAATACCGTCTTGCTTTCCGGGACTTGAGAACCTTCGTTTCCTACTGAGAATTCTCTGCTTAAGTGTTCCGCCCCGAGGCCTGGTTCCAGTTTCTCCCTCTGTGATGAGTGATGGGGCCTCAGAGACAGACTCAGCCCAGCGCCCTCGCCGAGCTTCCTCTTCTTCCTGTAGCTATTTAGTCTTCCTCCAAGAAATGACCCTCTCTGAGCCCTTGCCTGTGCTCAGTTTTTTCATAAGCATCTGACAACTCAGAAACACAGTCCTTAGAGGAAGTTTGAGAACCATGATCTGCATAGTCCGTAAGTACCCATCCTGGTTTACGATCTGTTGGAGACCTGAAAAGGCAGCAAACGTTTATTTACGCAGTGCGGTCAGTGTTGTAGGTGTGGAGTAGACTGGCTGTGGAGTAGTGGGCAAGGGCCACTTGTGGTCCATGTGAATACCTTTGGGTGGATTAGAAAAATGTGTCCTTTCCTCTGGACCTGTGAAGCTCTGGGACAGGCCGCACTCTAGCAGGACGAAATCTACTTTATTTTTACCTCCTTTGTGCCTCATTGGTGACAGTCCTGGTATGGAATAAAGCCTACACAGTCAGACTCCCTGTTGGAGTGAGGAGGTGGAGGAGGGGTGATTCCTGAGTTGCACCTTGAAAGAAGGGGAGATCTGCAGGCACAGGTGATTTGGGCTGGAGGCTGTGAAGGTTTCCTCTCCCTGCTTGACTTGGAGCCAGGAACATCTTAAAATGCCAGGGAATGTTCTATATCCTTTTTTTCTAGGATAACTACCATAATCTATTTAATCAGCCCCTTGTTCCATAGCTAAAGCGTTGCCACTGTTTTACTATTTAATAGGGATTATTGCAGTGGCCATCTTTTGCCATCATCACTGATCATGTTCTCAGACTAAATTCCCAATTTTTCATTTCTTACGGATTAGACTTTCTGAAACTTTACTTCAGAGTATTTTTATGACCACTAGGGGCGCCTGGGTGGCTCAGTTGGTTAAGCTTCTGACTTCAGCTCAGGTCGTGATCTCACGGTTCGTGAGTTCAAGCCCTGCATCAGGCTCTGTGCTGACAGCTCAGAGCCTGGAGCCTGCTTCAGAGTCAGATGTTTAAAAATTAAAAAATATAGGGGCGCCCGGGTGGCTTAGTCGGTTAAGCGTCGGACTTTCGCTTAGGTCATGATCTCGCGGTATGTGGGTTCGAGCCCCGCGTCGGGCTCTGTGCTGACTGCCAGCTCGGAGCCTGGAGCCTGTTTCAGTCTGTGACTCCCTCTCTCTCTGACCCTTCCCTGCTCACGCTGTCTCTCTCTCCTAGAAATAAATAAAACATTTAAAAAAAAGTTAAAAAATATATATATTTATCACCAATAATAGAATTAAGGACTATAATTCATGTTCGGATTAAAGCGGACTGCTAAATGAGGGTGATCCGCAAAGTATAAGAAATTATAAAATTTGATTAGTAAACGTTATTTTTTTTTTTTAATGTTTATTTTTGAGAGAGAAAGAGATAAGAATGTGAGCAGGGGAGAGAGAGGGAGACACAGAATCTGAAGCAGGCTCCAGGCTCTGAGCTGGCAGTCAGCACAGAGCCCGACGCGGGGCTTGAACCCACGAACCGCGAGATCATGACCTGAGCGAAAGTCGGACGCTTAACTGACTAAGCCACCCAGGCGCCTCTGGAATATTAATTTTAAAACTAACAATAATTTACACTGAATTTGGGAAAGTCCTTGTTCCGGTTAAGATGGACTGAGCACAGTGGCCCTGTCTTTCCCACCGGAAGCTGCTGCAGAACCAGAACAGCAGGCATGGAACAGCCACTTGAGGTCTATAAACAGCAGGCTGATGGGGGAAGAAACCTGAAATGCAGTGTGTTTACCTTTTTTGTTCCCCTCCCAATATCTCCTAGCATGGATTCAACAAGCACAAAACCCAGAAGGGGTTTGGCGTGGATAAAAAGAACTGCAGGAGAAACCTAGTTCAGGCTTAAGAAGTAGGAAGGGGATCTAATACTCAAAAAGAGTGGGTGGAAATCTATCTTAAAAAAAAAAAGGGGGTTCTCTGTTGTCTTGTGTCCTGAGACAGTAGCAGTGGGGTCTATGGAAGTCTGAAGCCCTGAGGAGAAATGTTCTGAGTGGAGAAGCTGTGTCCCCCAGAGGGTGCAGCAAAGTCTTACTGCTTTGTTTTCCTGCTTCTGTTCTCTCCCTGCTTGGCTCCAGGGGTGGGTACAGTCAGGGGAGCTGCACAGTCAAGTGGAATGAATAAGCCCCAGTTATCTGGCCGGAGGACTGCAAAGGGGAACCTCGGGAAGTAGGAGCCGCCGGAGGAACCCCAGAGAAGGGGCAGCTTTGGGAATCAACCACACAAAGCTGTTTCTGAACTCCTGGGCTCACCCTAGCCTGCCCAGGCGTCTGCCTGGCCCTGATGAGCCTCCCCCAGTCAACGAGAAGTGAACTGCGGGATAGACCGCTGGCCACCAAGCCGGACACGTGTGGGACAGAGGTGGCTATCACTTCACAGCCTCTGGAAATGGCACTGGAACAAAATATCCACATTTTCCATATAATATAAACAAGACGTGAAGTCTCACAGCATTCAGAATGTCCAGGATACCATCTGAAGTTACTCAGCTGATGAAAAACTAGGAAAATTTCAGTTCACAGGGCAGAAGATCCTCACCAGATGGTGGCATTGATGTGACCTAGATGTTGGAATCATCTGATAAAGATTTTAAAGCAGCTGTTACAATAATGCTCCACAAGTGAACTCTCTTGAAGCAAATGGAAAGTCTCAGCAAAGAAATACAAGCTATCAACAAGAAATGAAAAATATAATTACCAGAATAACCTCACTGGATGGGCTTAGAGGCACAATGGGGAGGCAGTGGGAAGGGTTAGTGACCTTGAAGGTACAATGAAACTAATCTGAACAGTAGATACAAGCTTGAACAGAGCCTCAGGGCCCTGTGGAACAGCACCAGAACGTTTAACATTTGTGTCATCAAAGCCCCAGTAAAGAGAATGTATAGAAAAAATATTTGAAAAAATAACAGCTGAAAAATTCCCAACTTTATTGAAAGACATAAAGCTGTGGCTCCAGAAAGCTCAGCAAACTCCAGTGTGAGAACTCAGAGTCCTTCTGTCTGGCGGCTGTGTCCTCAAACTGCTAGAAACCACAGACGAGGGGCACCTTGAAGGCAGCCAGAGAAGGATGATGCTTAACATAGGGCAGCAGCAATCTCAGTTCTGTGGGTGTTCCGTCAGAAACCATGGAAATCAGGGGCGCCTGGGTGGCTTAGTCGGTTAAGCATCTGACTTTCGCTTAGGTCATGAACTCGCGGTTCGTGAGTCCGAGCCCCGCGTCGGGCTCTGTGCTGACTGCCAGCTCGGAGCCTGGAGCCTGTTTCAGTCTGTGACTCCCTCTCTCTCTGACCCTCCCCTGCTCACGCTCTCTCTCTCTCCTAGAAATAAATAAAAAACATTAAAAAAAAAAAAAAGAAAGAAACCATGGAAATCAGAAGGAAGTAGAGCAACTTTTTAAAAATCAAGTATATGTTTTATTTTATTTATTTATTTACAGTTTATTGTCAAGTTGTTTTCCAAATAACACCCAGTGCTCATCCCCACAAGTGCCCCCCTCCGTGCCCATCTTCCCCCTCCCCCCTACACCCATGAGTCCTCAGTTTGTTCTCAGCATTCGAGTCTCTCATGGTTTGCCTCTCCCTCTCCCCCACCATTTCCCCCCTTCTCCCCCATGATCCTCCGTTAAGTTCCTCCTAATCCTCCTATACGTGCAAACATATGGTATCTGTCCTTCTCTGCCTGACTTATTTCGCTCAACATAACACCCTCAAGGCCCATCCATGTTGCTACACATGGCCAGATTTCATTCTTTCTCATTGCCATGTAGTATTCCACCGTATAGATAAACCACATCTTCTTGATCCATTTGTCAGTTGATGGACACTTAGGCGGAAGTAGAGCAACTTTTATTTTTTTTAAATATTTTTTATTTATTTCTAGGAGAGGGGGAGGGAGAGCGTGAGCAGGGGAGGGTCAGAGAGAGAGGGAGTCACAGACTCTGAAATTGGCTCCAGGCTCTGAGCTGGCAGTCAGCACAGAGCCCGACGCAGGGCTCGAACCCACGAACCGCGAGGTCATGACCTAAGCAAAAGTAGGACGCTTAACCGACTAAGCCACCCAGGCGCCCCAGTAGAGCAACTTTTAAACAGAGCTCAAAGGAAAGAACTGTTAACTCAGCATTATATGTCCAGCAAAAAAAGTCTTCAGTGTCAAAGGCGAAGAGCGTCTCATATGGAGAAAAACTAAAGAAATTCACTGATGGATTTCTCAGAGAGCTGCAACAGGAAGTTGTTCAGATAGAAATTATACCAGAAGGGGGCTGGGACATCAGGAATGAATAAAGTCAACAGAAATGGTAAATATGTATGTGTAAATACAATAGACTGCCCTGAGTTATTTAAAATATCTTCAAAGGTTTGGGGCGCCTGGGTGGCTCAGTCAGTTAAGCGTATGACTTTGGCTTAGGTCATGATCTCACGATTTGTGAGTTTGAGCCCTGCGTTGGGCTCTGTGCTAACAGCTCAGAGCCTGGAGCCTGCTTCAGATTCTGTGTCTCCGTCTCTCTCTGACCCTCCCCTGCTCACACTGTTTCTCTCTCTCAGAAATAAACAAAACATTTTTAAAAAATCTTCAAAGGTTAAAAACAAAACTAACATTTTCAGTTTACTGAACAGAACAGGATTTGAACATAGGCGGTCTGGCTTCAGAGAACAAGTTCTTAACTACTATAATATATTGCAATTAGATAAAATAAAAGGAAAACTTTTGTTGATGTATTAAACCAAATGTTTTCACCTGTTCTGGGCTGCCTCCTCCTCTTCTGTTCCTCCTTTATCATTATCAGAGGTAACAATTCTTGAGCACTTAGCCAGGTACTGTGACTGTTACTTCATTTAATTCTCACAGTGCAGCTGTGAGATAGGTACTCAAATTATTCCCATTTCTCAGGTGGAGAAACTGAGGCATATGCAGTTAATTAACTTGGCCAAGATCCCCTCGCTAGTCCGTGCCAGAGTCTGAATTCTTTGGAATAATCTGACCTTTTTCTCTGGTTTTATTCACAACTGGTAGTTATTCAGAACTCATTTGTAGATGTTGATACAAGTGAAATCACAGAGTAAGAAATGGAAAATCTGCCAGCAACCACAGAATGGATGACCGGTGTCTCTTGCTGGTTGGTTAGGAAATTCAGCCCACGTAACAAAGTAGGTTGTGCTCAGCTCATGTGATCTCTCTTGGTACCTCTGCAGATTATCAAAAACCAACTTTCCAAATGTGTTCCCCTAAGGCAAATATATTTTTATGTCAAAAGGAAAAAAATCTTGTTAGGCATTTTTATTCTTTTGTTTTAGACACCCTCTTAACATCTCAGAGCACTAGGATTTCTTAGAATATATTATGGAGTTTGAAATCATTCATCAGATCAACATCCTTCCTTGAAACCTTCCTTCACCAGCGTCAGAACTCTTTAATTTCTCCACGTAGAAGAGTGATCTAGCTCCCTCCTACCGTGAAAAAATACAGTTGACCTTTGGACAAAATGGGATTGGGGGCTCTGATCCCCCTACAGTTGAAAATTCACATGTAACTTTTTACTCCCCCCAAACAGAACTACTAATAGCCTACTGTTAACCAGAAGCCTTACTGATAATATAACCAGTTGATTAACACATACTTTGTATATGTATTATATGTTATATTCTTACAATAAAGGGTGTTAGAGGAAAGAAATTAAGAAAGACATGGAAGAGAAAATATACTTACAATACTGTACTTGTTTATTGAAAAAAATTCATATGTGAGTTCACACGTAACTAGACCTGTGTTGTTCAAGGGTCAACTACAATTTAGTATTTGACGTTCTGTCTTAAATGCAGTCAACATATTTTCATATAGAATGTCTTCTCCCCACCATAAAATTGTAAATGCTCAAAGAACAGAGAATGTCTCTCCTATTTTTTCCGCTTTCCTAATACATACTATATAAGTAGGCAGAAAAACTTATCCAGTAGCCGACCATACAATCTGGATGATTTAACCATCCAGGGGTAACCCTTTATGCCTAGAGCTGGCTAAGTAATGGCATGAACACTGAGCAAGGTAATATTTGTGTCATTTCAGGATTCAGTGACTTTCACGGATGTGGCCATAGATTTCTCCCAAGATGAATGGGAAGGGCTGAATCTTGCTCAAAGGACTTTGTATAAGAATGTGATGTTGGAGAACTACAGGAACCTGGTTTCAGTGGGTGAGAGTGTCTTCCTCGTTCCGCCTCCCCCACTGGAGTCTCTCCACCTCAGTCTTTCATGCCTTTATCAGCATTTTCCTACCGTGTCCCTTTTCTCTCAGTACCTCTTGGTTTTGTCACAGCTCTGCACTGTCCACAAAACAGCAACTTTTCCTATCTTTTTTCTTATATGCAGGTCTTTGCATTTCTAAACCAGATGTGATCTCCTTATTGGAGCAAGGGGAAGGTCCCAGGGCGGAGACGGGAGAAGTGACACGGGCCCTCTGCCCAGGTAAGTGCAGGCAGCGAGAGCTGGGGAAACTCTCGCAAGATGTTTCTTCTCTGGTACTCGTTGGCAACACCTCTCAAAATCCCTCTCGAGTTGAAACTTTCAGTCCTGACACCATATTTCAAATGGATCTTCTCTCATCTGCTACACTTTCATCTGTACTGATTTCTTGCAAATAAACTACAGTCTGTTTGTTAACTCTGTTCTGTTGCATGATGTTTACCTAGTTCTCAAGTACCATAGTGTGTCACAGCCATCCCCAGTGCTCAGCATTCCTGAATTCTTTAGACAAATATGGTTTTAGTTTTTTGAACTGGTTTAAATATTTCCTTTTTTCAAAATACGAGCTTCTCAGATTAACAATTATTGTTATGTTCTTCCCTCCGCTTTTAATTATTTTGTCTTTGGGGTTTTCTGTTCTGTTACTTATTTTTCCTTTGTTGTTTGTGTATATGTTTTCCCCCCCTTCATACTCTCCAGCCCATTGAATTAGAAAGGTTTTTAGTCCTACAAGTGTTAGTTTTATGTCTTTATGTATTTTTAAATCTGTATTTTAACATTTATTTGCTTATTTTTTGAAAGAGAGAGCGTGCATGCATGTGAATGGGGAGGAGCAGAGAGGGAGGGACAGAGAGAATCGTAAGCAGGCTCCATGCTGTCAGTGCAGAGCCTGATGTGGGGCTCGATCCCACAAACTGAGATCATGACCTGAGCTGAAATCAAGAGTCAGACACTTAAACTGACTGAGCCACCCAGGTGCCCCTTAAATCTTTATTTTAAGATTCATCCATTTGAGATTCTAAGCCTCATTGTTTGATACTCCTACAAGAGATGAATAAATTAACTAACTGCTATTGCCGCCTTTCTCTTCGTCCATCACCTCCCCACTTCTGTTATGGTCAGTGGGATTCTTGGTCCAGATTTTATATTTTATTTTTCATTGCCTTGCTTGAAAGCTGCTTTTCTGGCATGGAGGGTAGATATGAGTTTATAGATTATATATCTCAGGGGAATCAGCCTTGAGCGAGATGGTTGCATTTCATTCTGTATCTTGTAGTGTAGCCTCTTCCTGCTTTGAGCTCTTGTAGTTTCAAGAAGAGGATTGTTGGTGGGTCACTTATGGTCCTAGTGATGTATGTTAATAAATAAGAAATAAAGTAATAAGAAATCAGTAAGTATCCAATTCAAGATAGTAGAAAAAGAACAAAGTGAGTCTAAGGAAGACTAAAATAAGTTAGCTATAGTGATTTATACTGCTAGAGATAAAAGTAGGAATAAAGGAACTAGAAAGTAGTAAAGTTTAATGAAAATAAATCAAATAGGTGCTTCTTTAGAAAACCAATAAATTAGGGACACCTGGGTGGCTCAGTCAGTCAAGCATCCAACTCTTGATCTCTGCCTGGGTCTTGATATCAGGGTTATGGGCTCAAGCCCCACATTGAGCTCTGCACTGGGCGTGGAGCCGACTAAAAAAAAAAAGCTGATAAAATATATAAACTGTCAAATATATAAACAAAACAAGAAAAGATATAATAGTAACCAATGATGCGTAAGTACTTAAAAGAATCCTATGAATCTGTTTTCCTCAACTCTTTGTAAATAATTTGAAATCCTAGATGAAATGGGTAATATTTTAGGAGAATATAAATTACTAAAACTGGGGCACTGGGTGGCTCAGTTGGTTGAACGTCTGACTCTTGATTACAGCTCAGGTCATGAACCCAAGGTCGTGGGGCCCAGCCCCGCGTTGGGCTCTGTGCTGAACGTGTAGACTGCTTAGGATTCGCTCTCTCCCTCCCCCCTCCTTTTCCCTCTCTCTCTCTCTCTCACTTGCTTGCTCTCTCAAATAAATAAGTGAATAAGCAAATATATAAAAAATAAGTAATAACTACCGGAGGAGATAGAAAATCTAAGTACACTGGTTACCATTGAAGAAATTTAGACAGTTATCTCAGAACTGCCTCCTCCAAGAATTCACAAATAAATTCTGTAAAACCTGTAAGAAAAAAATATCAACATTGTTTAAAAGGCAACGTGACAGAATAAAAAGAGAAATTTAGAAAATTTTGTTTATGAAGACAACATAACATTAATGCCAAAATCTTACCAAAATAGCATCAAAAAAGGATCATACACATCTCAGTTAATGAATATTGGTGCAAAATCTGTCATATTGAAATAATACACCAGAGCAAGGGAGGGTATATTCCCGAAATGCAAGGATGGCTGCATTGCCTGACTTTATAGAAGATTGTCAAAGACCTCTGTGGTCTTCAGTAACTGATTCACATGGTTTCACTTTCAAAGTTGCAATTCTTCTAGCATTAAGTAAAGGAGACATTTGCTTTCTCAATATCTTTCAGATTTGGAGTATGTTGAGATGACCAAGGAATTATCTCCAAACCAAGATATTTATGAAGAGAAGTTATCTCAGGCAGTGATAGTGGAAAGACTTCCAAGCTGTGACCTTACCTGTTCCACAGCAGGGGAAAACTTGAACTGTGAAAACCTGTTTAAGAAGGAGCTGGTAAGTCAGAAGACACATGTTAGTCAAGAGACAGTCACTCATATCGGTACCCTTATTGAGGAAAGAGTCGACATTAACGAATCTGGAACACTTTTCCATCTGAATAGATTATCTTGTCTAGAGCAGGTATTTCCCATAGAAGAGAGAATACATAATTTTGACACAGATAAGAAAAGTTTAAAAACCCATTCATTTGTCAGAAAACATAAGCAAGCCTATGGAGAAAAGAAACTTTTGAAATGTAATGACTGTGAGAAAACTTTCAGCAAAATCTCAGCCCTTACCCTTCATCAGAGAATTCACACCGGAGAGAAACCCTATGAATGTATTGACTGTGGGAAAGCCTTCAGCCAGAGTGCCCAGCTTGCTAAACACCAGAGGATACACACGGGAGAAAAACCCTTTGAATGTACGGAATGTGGGAAAGCCTTCAGCCAGAATGCTTGTCTTATTCAACACCGGAGAGTTCATACTGGAGAGAAGCCTTACCAGTGTAAGCAGTGCAATAAAGCCTTCAGCCGGCTTGCACATCTCTTTCGACACCGGAGAGTTCATACTGGAGAGAGACCCTATGAATGTGTTGAATGTGGGAAGACCTTTAGTGATTGTTCATCCCTAGCTCATCATCGAAGGATTCACACTGGAAAAAGACCGTACGAATGTATTGACTGTGGGAAAGCTTTCAGGCAGAATGTTTGTCTGATACGTCATCGGAGGTATTATCACACTGGAGAGAAACCATTTGATTGTATTTATTGTGGGAAGGCTTTCACTGATCACACAGGACTTATTCAGCATAAGAGAATTCATACTGGAGAGAGACCTTACAGATGTAATGTGTGTGGGAAGGCTTTTAGCCGTGGCTCTTCCCTGACTGTCCATCAGAGAATTCATACAGGAGAAAAACCTTATGAGTGCAGTATCTGTGAGAAAGCCTTTACCCATCGGGGTTCGCTTACTGTGCATCAGAGAGTTCATACTGGAGAAAAACCCTACAAGTGTAAGGAATGTGGGAAGGCTTTTCGGCGGAGCACACCCCTCGCTCATCATCAGAGAATTCATACTGGAGAGAAACCTTAAGAATGTAAGGAGTGCAGCAAAACTTGCAGCCAGAATGCGCACCTTGCGCAACATCAGAAAATACACACTAGAAAGAAACCTTATGAATGTAAGGAATGTGGTAAGGCTTTCAGTCAAATCGCACACTTTGTTCAACATCAGAGACTCCACACTGGCAAAAGACCATATGAATGTCTTGAATGTGGAAAGGCATTCAGACAGAAGGCATCCCTGATTTGTCACCAGAGGTGTCATACAGGCGAGAAGCCTTATGGATGTAACGTTTGTGGGAAAGCCTTTAGCCACCGTAAATCCCTTACTCGACATCAGAGGATTCATACAGGAGAAAAGCCTTATGAGTGTAAAGAATGTAGCAAAGCCTTCAGCCAGATTGCCCATCTGAAGCTCCATAAGAGAATTCATACTGGGGGGAGGCCCTATGAGTGTAGGAACTGTGGGAAAGCCTTCAGGCAGAGTGTGCATCTGGCTCATCATCAGCGAGTTCATGCTGGAGAATCATCCTCAGCTGCCCACTCCCCCTCACCCCCATACCACCAAGTCCTCTAGATCTGATCTTCTGAACGCCTCTAGAATCCGTCCGCCATTTTCCAGTATGTCCCATTATTGTAGTCCAAGCTGTAACCATCTCATTTTGATTTTTACAAGGGTTACAACCATTTTCCCTCTAGCTCCCCTCAAATGCATTTTTAACACTGTAGCCAGCTTCATCTTTTAAAAATAAAAATCAGTATTCATGTTATTTTCCCACTTATGGCATTTGTTTTTAAGAATACGTTAGATACCATTTAGGGGCTTAGCACACAATCCTTGACATATAATTAGTGCCATTAAGGTAAAGGATCCCTTGCTGTTATCTTCAGCTCTAAGTAAAATCCAGTAGGCAAAGACTAAGAAATCTATGGGCTTTAGAGCAGACGTAGCACTCTTCATGCTCCCAGCAGGTAGGAAAATGAACACATTCAGAATTGGAAGGCTCTGTGATGGATGAGGTAACATGGCAGCTCGCCACTCTCTGAATAAATACAAGGACTCGGAGCATTGCTGATGAGGAACGCGCACCTGGCCTGGCGCCTAGAAGTGAGAGTAGGCCAATCAGAACAAGAGCATTTGGTAGAAGGTAGGACTAGGCAGATACTGAAAAGAAGCTAAAGTGAGCAGGCTAGAAAACTCAAATAGATTAATAGCCATGGAATACAGTGGAAAAAGTAGTTTAACACTTTGGGGTTGTTTTCATTTTTCATTTTTTTTTAATGTTTATTTTTAGAGAGACAGACACAGGGAAGGTGCAGAGAGAGGAGACACAGAATCCATCACAGGCTTCAGGCTTTGAGCAGTCAGAGTCTGATGTGGGGCTCAGATCCACAAACCTCGAGATCATGACCTGAGGTGAAGTTGGACTCCACGGACTGAGCCACCCAGGCGCCCCGGTAGTATAACACTTTGACCTGTAGAAAAGTACCACAGACAGTTCTTGTGATATTTAAATTCTTCTAGAGCATAAAATAAATACGCTAAAGCTGCCCATCTTATTCTGAGACTAAGACTGATCTCAAAACAAAAACATGCTACAATAAGCTTATGAATGTAGATATTAAAACTTTTTAAATTTTAAAAGGTAGAATAAATGGAAGCTAGACATGTCTGCATAGAACGAGTCTGGCAAAGATATTTCTCCCCACATTAAACATACCCATTAACTGATATTCCAGTAAAAATCCCAATATATTTTGAAGTTGACAAGCTGATTCTGACCATTTATAGGATTGTGGTGTGCTAAGGAATGTACTCATTCAGTTAACATTAAATGAGCATTTGCCAGCGTGCCAAGCCCCGTTTTAGGTGCTGGGGACACTGCAGAATGCAAAAAAGTTTTTGGCCTTCCAGATCTAGTGGGAGAAGACAAAGTTGCAGTTAAATTTTGGATTGCGAGTAACTTGTTCTGTGAGTGTTCCCGTAAGACGAACAGATATTTCTAATAAATTTTAACTTGAACGAGCGATATCTTACAGTACGAGTAGTGCGTGATGCCAAATGACATGATCGCAACGGAGCCAGCGGTTTTTCCCTCTCTCGCTCGCTCGCTGAGGGGTTGTGGGTGATTGTCTCCCATACTCAGATGCTCACTTTCAGGCTGAGGTGTTTGGCAGAAATCAGTGATTTTTCACAATATTGGAAGGGGCCCACCACTGGCACTAGTGTATTTTTGTCACTTCAAAGCACCTATAGACAGTCCTTTGCTTCTCCATACAGATGTGAGCTTAGCAATGCTTTGCTTCATTCTAGGTTAGGCTTCCTGCAAATCTAGACCCTTTCATCTCCTGCCTTATTGCCAGTTACATTAAATACAGTGTATGACAAGAGTATATTAATCCTGTACCATAGGCAACATCTGTCAGTGACAGTGAAAGTCCTGCACAATAACCTTCCTGTCTCGTTTTCCTCCCACCAGCCCCAAGGGTTTTCAAGGGTAACTGGAGGTTAATTTTTTTCTTTTTCTTTATATTTTCTATTTTACTTAATACTACAGTATTGTATTCATTTTTATATAAATATTTTTGGGTTGTGGAACGACTCATCTGAGTTTCTTTTATTGTGGGAAAATCGCTTTGATGTACAAGTGCTTTGGATTACAAGCATGTTTCTGGAATGGATTATGCTCGCAAACCAAGGTTACACTGTATATTCTATAAGTATGTAATATGTACTACGAAGAGAGAGAAATCATGGAAAGAGGGAGCTGGGGAGGGATGGGAAGGAATGCCTATTCCCAAAACATACGGGCGTTAGAAGCAGGGGACAAGGGAGATCCGTCCGACACAACAGACATACTGAGAATAGTCATTTTAGTCCCAAAGTAGATAATTACACTCTCAGTGCTGCAGGAAGAGAGAACGGACGGTTTAACAAGGGTAGTGAAAGTTCTGTTTACTCTCTATCAATGGTGAGTCCGGGCGGGGGGAGAGCTTTTGTTTTGGTTTGGCTTTATTCTGGTAACAGCCTTATTGAGCTGTAATTCACATAACGTACGATTCACCCATTTAAAGTGTAAATTCAGTGACTTCGTATGTTGGGTGTCAGCAACCATTACATTTCTTTGCCTAAAAACAGATACTCCCACCTCCAGAGGGCTTCTCTTGGAGCACCTAGTGCTTTCGGGTTCCCTCTCGACTGCTGTCTGTGGCAGCATAGAAAGCCATCTGAGGGGAGCCCTTATCCAGAGGACACGAGTGCTAGAAAATGGGGCTTTGGGGCTCCCTTACTTTGGTATAGAGGCTAGGGGGTGGGTGGTCTTGTTAGACTCACCTTATGTATGATAAAAAGGAATTTTCATTGCACTGGGGGTGAGATGGGTTGATCAGATGGTGTTGGGACACTTCACTCCCCGGAAAGACAAAGGTCTACACCTTGTACACTAATGAAGCTCTGAAGGGTCAAAGGTCTAAATGTACAATATTAAAGTACAAGAGAAACAGTATTTCTGTAACTGTGAGGCAGACCTGAGGTAGTATACAGAACTCAGGAGTGACATTAACATGTATGTATGGAAAAGATCAGACAGATAACAGTTAACAGACAGATTTAAGATTGAAAGAAAATGTTTGCAAACACACATAACAAAGGATAATCCTGATATTCAAAGCATTCTTACAAATCAATAATAGTAACGTCTGCAATTCAGTAGAAAAATGGGCAAAGGTAATGGCGAGTTCAAAGAAGATGAGAAAACAGCTAATGGATATGAGCCAGTATCCCTACTAATCAAGGAAATGCAAAATAAAGTGATGTTGTATATACTTCTTTCCCCAGTAGGTTGATGTTAAGTCCTAGAAGAGTGATTATGTCTAGTGAATGTGTCAAAACAAGACAATTCCATTGTCAGTTATATAAATTGGCGTACGCATGTACCATTTGAACCATGATTCCTCAGAAACCCAAGTGTACAAAGGCAGGTAACTGTATAATGGCAAAACAAATTTTTAATGGTGAACTCTATTAGAAACTATGAGGGTCTTGGGTCAATGGATAAGTTAATTATAGTGTATTCATCCAGTAGAATTTTATGCAGCTGTTGAAAAAAAGGAATGTAAATGTATATGATCATAGGAAGATTAGTTATACCTAATGAAAAAGAATTTCAGACCTGTATTCTAGTATAAAGTCATAACTGTAATATCAAAAATGAAATATAAAAATACCTATCTTTCTGTTTTACTGCGCCCAGTTTTCCTTCCTGCTCCTCACTGCACCATGTCTTCTTTTCCTGCGAGCAGCTGACCGTACCATTCCGTAATGGCTTCAGTGGTCCTGACTGATCAGTGTCTCTCAGGAGTTTGAAGGGCAGTTGGGTCTGTGTCCTTAAGTGGCAGTGCCCTGAAGGGGTGACGCTGGCGTCGTCCTGGCTGGGTCATAGGATCGCTTTAGTCATGGTGCTTCCAAAGGCTGTAATTCCCCAAACGCCCCGCTGTTCTTCATTTTTGACTTCTATTGCTCATTTACTTGCAGTTAAAAAACAGCCAATACAGAGTTTGGTGTGAAGATCGGGTACTAAATAGGCTGTAGAATCTTTGGAAGGTTTGAGGTGCCAGGGATTGGTTTTGGGTGAGATGGGGCAAGTAAGACTTCCGTTTCTTTTCTAACCTAAGAAAGTGCGAGCTCATGGTGTGCACTGAGTAAGCACCCAAGTGAATTATTTATAGTCACCTGAGATGAATAGGGGCTGGGGTCCTGGATAATGGCATTTTAAAGAAGAGCAATGCTAAGTCCAAAGAGTGTATGTGATGCTGGTATCTCATGGCTTTGGGTAATGTAAAATTCAGATCTTGAACTTCTAGCATCAAGGCAAGAAATTTCAACTAAGGGTCTTTGTATGATATTGTTGAAAGTGGTCTTCGACTATTTGAAGTCCTAGGGTTAAGATCGCTCAATCAAACTGAGAGACTCTTTTTACGGTTTGCTAAAGTGGGATGCTGGTTAGATTCCATATTTTGTCATGGAGTGGTTGTTACGGAATGAATTGTGTCCCCCTGAATACATAGGTTGAAACTCTAAGCCCCAGTGGGACTGTATTTGGAGATAGGACTTTTTAGGAGGAAATCAGGATTAAATGATAAGACAGGGTGGGGCCTTACTCTGATAGGCCTGGGACCCTTCTAAGAAGAGGAGGAGACACCAGGGCTACTAAAGAGAAGTTGGGGCAACAACTGAGAAATGTTGCAGGTAATTTACCCCAGATGGACTGACCTTGACCTTTACAGGAAGTGGGTCTGGAGGTGACGCTGGAGCCATGTGATAAGTTTGGGAGATCAACATTTCTAGATCACAGCAGGAAAAACTGCCTGCTCCACGTGTGGCCTTCACACGAATTGTTTTGCTCCTTGTATCCAAGGAGCCTGAAACTCCCAAGTTCATGTACCTTAACGGAACATTCTTGACACAACTGTGGAGACAGAAGAAGTATCAGTAGTTGTCAGGGGCTCATTGAAGATGGAGGAGGATGAACAGGTGGAGTATTTTGGACGCAGTGAAGCTATTCTGTATGGGACTATAATGGCGAATGTGTATTACGCATTGTCCAGAACCACCCCAAGTGTTCCGCGCAGAGTAACCTTAATGTAAATGACGGAGTTTAATTAGTAAAGTATCAGCATAGGTTTATTAATTCTAACACATATGCCACACAAATGCAGGTGTTTAATAATTGGGGAAATTATGTGCAGGTAGGTGGGTAGAAGAATACTGTCTGCTCAGTTTTTCTGTAAACCTAATAAAACTGTTCTAGGAACTAAAGTCTCTTAGTAAAAGCAAGAACAAAAAAAAAAAATAGCTCAGTGCAATATCCATCCATACCAAAATGGCTAAAATTTAAAAACTATGGCCACATTAAATATTGGCAGGGATTTGGAGAAACTGGGTACCTTGTAAATTGTTGGTAGTGATGTAAAATGTTGCAGCTGCTCTGGAAAACAGTGTAGCAATTTGTTTAAACAAGAAAGAACTTAAGATGCAAATACCATTCCACCTAGAAACTGGACTCCTGGGCATTTATCGAGGAGAAGTGAAGATTTATGTTCACACAAACCTGTCATGAGGAAACGACATGAAAGGACAACCTATGGAATGGGATAGTATTCGCAAACTAAATATCTGATAAGGGGTTAATGTCCAAAATTGTGTTTTTGGACACGGTGTTTTTACTGCAATGAAAAGAAAAAAAAAAAACAAACCTGAAATAGTCTCAAACTGGAAACATCCCAGATGTGATACCCAAATTATGGGATGTCAATACTGTGGAATAGAATTTAGCAATAAAGTAACAAACTGTTGACACATATAATAACTTGGATAAAACTCCAGAGAAGGAGATGATGGGGTTAAGGAAGGAAGCGGTCTGGAGGAAAACGGATGTGGTTATGAAAGTGCAACACGAAGCAATCCAGTGGTGGTGGGCATTTTCTGTATGTGGACAACATCCACGTCACTTTCCTTGTTCTGATGTTGCAAAATGTCATCGTTGGGGGGAATCAAATAAAGGGTGCACTGGATCTTTCTGTATGGTGTTTAATTTTTTTTTTTAATGTTTTATTTATTTCTAGGAGAGAGAGAGAGAGACAGCGTGAGCAGGGGAGGGTCAGAGAGGGAAGGAGACACAGACTGAAACAGGCTCCAGGCTCAGAGCTGGCAGTCAGCACAGAGCCCGACGCGGGGCACGAACCCACGAACCGCGAGATCATGACCTGAGCGAAAGTCGGACGCTTAACAGACTAAGCCACCCGGGCGCCCCTCCTTTCTGCTCCTCATAGATCTCCCCTTTCCTCACCTCCTCCCGCTCTTCTTCCTTCTCTCCCCACCGTCTCAGATTCTCCTTACTCCTCCCCCTCCCTCTTCCCAGGCCTCCCTCTTTTCCCTCCCCCCTCCGCCTCCTCCCCGCCCTCCTCCCTCTGCCCTGTCCCTCCAGTCCTGCCCTGCGTCTCCCCTCCTTCCTCGCCCTCCTCCAGGTCCTCCCCTCTCTTTTCCGTTCCGCTCCCGAACCCCTCTCCCCCGCCGTCTCCCCTTCGCGCCCCCGCCCCCGCCCCCGCCCCCGCCCCCGCCGGTTTGGCCGCGCTGCTGCTGCGACCTCCGGGAGGTGCGGGGGCGCTAGCGGGTCTCGGGTGGGCTCGGCTCCGCTCGGCTGCAGCGCAAGGCCCGACGGAGGCGGCGGCGCGCGGGCCTCTGGGTAGTGTAGTCCGCCCTTCTGCGCAGGCTCAGTGCGGCCGGGAGGCCCCGGCCGCCGCGGGTCATTGTCCTGGCGGAGCTGTGCGAGTGAGTCCGGTGGCGCGCGGGGCGGGGCGGGAGGAGAGGGGGCGGGGCGGGCCCCCACCGCGCTCCCCCAGCGGGGACCGACCCTCTTCCGGGGGAAGGGACTGCGGGTCCAGGTGAGGGGCGTGCGGACTGCGGGCGGAGTGGGGAGAGGGCAGGGGGCGTGCGGCCTCGGGAGGGTGTGCTGGCGCCGGGAGGGGTCTGAGGGCTGTGGGGAGGGGGTGTCCGACCGGAAAGGGGGTGCGTCTGTGTGGCTGTAGTGCGTGTCCGCTGGCCCGTGTGCAAGTCGGTATGAGTCTGGGCGGCCTCCTGTGGCTTCGCCTCTCGGTGCGTGTGCGTGCGCGCGCGAGCGAGCGCGTATGGTGTGTGTACTTGTGTGTGCATTGCACGGTGTGCCTGTGCGCGCGCGGTGTGTGTGTGTACTCGTGTGTGCATATCTGTGCGTGCGGTATGCGTGTGTACGTTGTGCCTCTGCGCCCGCACGTGTGTGCTGGTGTGTGCATGTGCACATCTGCGTGCGATGTGCATGTGGCACGGTGTGCCTGCGTGTGCACGCACGGTGTGAGTGCATGCTGTGGGTGCACGGTGTCCCTGCGTGTATGCATGTGCGCGCAGTGTGCGTTTGTGTGCATGTGTGCCTGCGTGTGAGCACGGTGTGTGTGCCCCGTTTGCGTGGTGCGTGCGTGTATGCGTGCCTGTGTGTGTGCGTGTGCACGGTGTGTGTGCATGTTCTCGTGTGCACCTACCTGCTGTGGTCTCTCTGGGTGCCCTCCTGTGTTGAGTCCTGGCCTGTCTCAGATGGGGGCGGGGGTCACTGTCCTGTCCACCTGTACGTGTCTGCCTTTATCAGTAAGGCCAGAGCGCCTCTGCAGGTGGCATCCGAGTGCCCACCTGAGTCCAGGCTTTGCCTCTGGATCTGTCTGCTGTGAGTCCCTCTCTGCAGCACACCTATGCCACTGCCTTAACCTGTGTGCGTGTTCACCTGTGTCTAGGCTTTGACCGTTCCTGGGTGTATGCGTGTCGGTACGTCCGGTGTGCCCCTCCCCAAGCATGTGTGAGAGACCGTGTGTGGCTGGACAGGGGGGCCTAGCTTGGGGCCCCCAGATTCCCCAGGTCCTTGCGGGTCCTCGCAGCCTTGTCTGGCCCATAGAAGGCTCTGTAGGGGCTGGGTGCCTGGGGTCCAGAAAGTATACGGATGACAGCCTGTGGAGTAAGGGGATTGCTCTTTCTTCTCCTCCCTGCTCCCCCGGGCCCATCTTGAAGGGGAGTCCGAGACCCCTGCCCCATCTTGACCAGGGTTCATTTGTTCAGGGAATGTGTACTGGGCACTCGGAGTGCTGTTCTGGGCACTTTGCCGGGACCACCTCTTTTATAGGCCCTCCAGAGCTCTGGGGCGGGAGCTCTCCTCCTCATCATTTTACAGATGGGGAAACTGAGCTCAGACGTCAGTCACCCAGCTGTACACCGGGGCATCCGAGCCCCAGAGCCCTCATGCCCAACAGACAAATGGGAAATTCTTTTTTCCTTTGGACTCATCTGAGACCAAGCTCCGGGATTTTCCCCACGGGATTGACCCCTAGGAACAATGGAAGGAAGGAAATGCCAGAAAGCTGAGAGGAAGAAGAGGAAAGAGGGAGCCGCTCGCCGCGCGGCAGCAGGAACCTCAGGCCACCCCGGGTTCAGCGGTCACCAGCCCCCTGCGCGTGTCACGTTACAGGGCCACTGTGACTTTGTGGGCCCCTTAAAATTTTTTTTTTAATTACAGTTTGTGATTCCATTGCTATAAAGACAAATATAATCTGGGTTGGATTAGATGCACCTTTTTCAATATCAGGGGCCCTCGACTCGCTGTGCCTCTTGGGTAAGTTGGGTCGGCTTGTGTCCATGTCCAGCCAGAGGAGCCAGTGTTGTTGAAAGAAACAGAAGTCCAGAAAGTCAAGGAAGAATACCGTTTTAAAAATTAAATTGTGTTTCCAAACCGATGAGAGTGATGCAAAGTTTACTGCATCCAGGGAAACAAAAGAATACAAAGGGAGAAAATGAGTAACTCCTCCTTCACTTCCCTCTTTGTCCCCTCAGGGCACCACCTGGTGTCTGTTGTTCCCCCGCCTTCCCCCGGGGCTCGGGGCTCGGGGCTCGACCCCGGGGCTCAACTCAGGGGCACGCTCACCCACGTGTGCTGCTTTATTATTATTTTTTTAATGTTTAATTTTGAGAGAGAGACAGAGAGACAAAGAGACAGAGAGAGAACATGCCCAGAGGGGGGGCAGAGAGAGAGAAGGAGACACAGAATCCAAAGCAGGTTCCAGGCCCAGAGCTCGTCAGGGTGGGGGTGGGGGCTCAAACCCACTAACTGTGAGATCATGACCTGAGTCGAAATCAAGAGCCAGATGCTTAACCATCGGAGCCACCCCGGCGCCCCAGAACAACTATTTATTTATTTATTTATTTTTTAATTTTTTTTTTTAAGGTTTTTATTTATTTC
>NW_024080867.1:2322468-2332113 GCF_003009895.1 Hyaena hyaena
GGCAGTCAGCACAGAGCCCGACGCGGGGCTCGAACCCACGAACCGCGAGATCATGACCTAAGCGAAAGTCGGACGCTTAACCGACTAAGCCACCCAGGCTCCCCAAGAACAACTATTTAAAAAGCCAGTTGTCAGTGATGTCTGCTGTAGGAAGATGGGGGGGCGGGGCGCGAGTGTTGAGCTTGGGGGGCCTGGGGGTGGCCGTGGGAAGCAGCTAGCCATGGGATGGGCACCTCTGCAGAGGGAGCAGGCGGGAGGGCCGGTGCCCCTGGGCTGGGTGCTTGCGGGCTGGATGACCTCCGTGCTGCGGGATCGCCTGGAGAGTCCTCAGCTCGAGGGCGTTTTTCTCAAGGGACTGCTGCCGGCGACCTGGTGCTGTGCAGCGTGCGGACTGGGCGGTGGGACACCTGTGCCCGCGCCTTTGTCATCAACTGCGGGGCTTCTGAGCGTGCACGCCGTTGACATTCGTCGCTGTGGGGGTGTCTTGTGCAGTGACAGAACACCCACCAAATGCCCTCGGCGGCACACACTCCCAAATCGTGGCACCTACACATGGCTCCAGGTGCTCCCAGTGTCTCCTGGGGGCCAAAATCACCCCCGGGGAGAACCGGTTTTCTGAACGTTTCAGCCAACCTGTCCTTATGTGTGACCTGTGTCATTAGAACCACAGACTTTTTGCTTGTGAAAGTGGGGGACCATTTGGCCTCAGAAAGCCCCTTGTCTTCGTGGTTTTTACACCTTAAGAATTTTGTTTGAAAATTATGGTTCTGGAGCTCCATCCCAGAGGGTTTGATGAAGAGTGTCTGGGCAGGGGCCTACAGACGTGTTTTGAATAATAATAAATGTCCAATGATTTCTGGCACTTTGAGAAACGGCACAGTAGCCAGTGGTCTGTGTTTCTTCCAGGAGGTCGAGGGAGGCATATTTTGGCTTCTAGCAAAAGGAAAATGTGTTTCTGGTCAGAGGTGTTGGTGATACAGGTAGTGAGCTCCCCATCATGGGAGACATGCAAAGTCCTGGCAGGTCATCATGGAGTCAGGACTGAACCAACATTCCCTAAACTACAAGAATTTGCCCAAGACTATGTCACCTGTCCTGCATTGTACTTTGTCTTTTATTTAAATTGGCTCACAGGGGTGCCCGGGTGGCTTAGTTGGTTCGGCGTCCGACTTTCGCTCAGGTCATGATCTCGCGGTTCGTGGGTTCGAGCCCCGCGTCAGGCTCTGTGCTGACTGCCAGCTCAGAGCCTGGAGCCTGTTTCAGAGTCTGTCACTCCCTCTCTCTCTGACCCTCCCCTGCTCACGCTGTCTCTCTCTCCTAGAAATAAATAAAACATTTAAAAAAAAAATAAATTGGCTCACTGATTTTTAAAAATTAATTTATTTCACTTAAGTCACCTTCGTTTAAAAGGGCATTCTGGGGGTGTCTGGGGGGCTCAGTCGGTTGAGTATCCAACTTTGGCTCAGGTCATGATCTCATGGTTCGTGGGTTCAATCCCCACATCAGGCTCTGTGCCGGCAGCTAGCTCAGCGCCTGGAGCTGCTTCAGATTCTGTGTCTCCCTCTCTCTCTGCCCCCCCCCCCATTCCTCTCTCTCTCTCTTTCTCAAAAATAAATATTTAAAAATTTACAAAAGGGGGGGTATTCTGTGTTACTGCTGTAAATAGAAGCAGGGCATTGCCGTAAAGCAGGGGTGGGGATTGGGGCCTCAGACCAGCACTCAGACCGGGGAGGGGGAGCCTGAGCAGGGTGCCTGGGGGAAGGCAGAGGGTCCTGTGCTCCCAGCAGCCGGTGGGAATGCAAACGGATTTGCGTGTGTGAGTGCACATGCGTGTTGGGTGAGTGTTCGAAAGGCTGCCAGCACGTGGACCTGGATGTACTCTGCCCAAGTCCATTCCCACCTGTGGAATCTTGGGTGTGTACTTAGCTTTTGGGCCTCAGTTTTCTCATCTGTGAAATGGGGTGGAAATAGGACTCACCTATTTCTGTTAGGAGTGTTAGGAGGACTGAGGGAGAGACGTGTGTCCAGGCCCTTGCATGCGGTAAGCGTGGTTAGCATGTGTTATTGGCGTGTGTGTGTGTGTGTGTGTGTCCCTCCTTGCCTGGCTCCTGCCTGGCTCCTGCACGGTGAAGCAGGCCCAGGCCCAGTCTCTCACTGTATCTTCTTTCTCTCTCTCTCTCCCAGCCACAGTCTGCCGTGTCACCCGGGGCGCTGGAGGGATGGCCACCCAGCTGCTGACTGACGAGGCCCTGGTGAGTCACCTCGCGCTCATTCCAGAGGCTCGAGGCCAGGGGCAGGGCCCCCGCAGGGCTCACAGACTCGGCCCTGTGTCCGGGGGGCGGGTAGCGTGCATGGGTGATGCTCGGCTCTGCAGCCTCCTGCCTGCCCCTGCCCCTGGCGTCGGTCGGCCGAGGGGACGGGCCAGCTTGGCGCTGAGCAGCTCTGTCCTGGGGGCTTTCAGGAGACACCCGTGGGCGCCTGGGAAGTGGTGTTTAAACGCGTCACCTCAAGTGTGACAGAGGCCCCCAGGCAGCACCGTCCCACCCGTGTGAATGTCCCTTATGAGCAGCCACACGCCTGCTGAAGGGACGCGGGCCGGGTGCGACGGCGGCGGCCGGCAGCGGGGGCAGGGAGGGCCGGCCCGGGCTGGCTCCCGCTACGTGTCTTGTGCTCCACGGGGGTGCGTGTGTGGCTGTTGCATTTTTCTCTAAACTTCCTTTCATGCCAGAAATATTTCATAATTTAAAAAATAACATATAAATAAATGCTTCTTATAGAAAACAGGGAGCACCTGGTAAGCTTGGGTATGCGCTTATTGCCTTCCTCCTCTGATTCTCCTTCTTTTTAATGTTTGTTAATTTTGAGAGAGGGAGGGAGACAGAGTGAGCGAGCACGAGCAGGGGAGAGGCAGTGAGGTGGACGGAGAATCCCAAGCAGGCTCCATGCTCACAGCACGGAGCCTGACGCGGGGCTTGAAATCATGAACTGCGAGATCCTGACCTGAGCTGAAGTTGGACGCTTCACCGACTGAGCCACCCGGGTGCCCCTCTGATTATTCTTTTTAAAAACTGATGAAGTTTTGGCTCTGCCATTTTAATATTGGTATTTTCCCCCCATCCAGCTTTAATCAGTAAGCATTTCCCAGGGCACCTGGGTGGCTCAGGGGGTTAAGCATCTGACTTTTCGTTTCCGCTCAGATCAGGATCTCACAGTTCAAGCCCTGACCCAGGCTCTCACAGCATGGAGCCTTCTTGAGATTCTCTCTTTCTCTCTCTCTGTCTCTCTCTCTCTCACAATAAACTTAAAAAAAAGGATTTCCCTTATTTTGAAACTTCATAAACTTTACAAACATCACTTGTTTACCTGTATAATCAATGTACCTAAATGTTCATCCAGTGAGTTCGATTTTTTTAAAATAATTTTTTGATGCTGTAACTAGTCTATCATAAAAATCAAAGAAAATTTCTGGTAGGTATAGACATGCGTGATCATTATAAAGGGCTTAGAAAAATCCGGAAGAACACAGCTACGACCATCCACGCGCCCTGTGACCTGACCCCGGGAGATAACCTTTGCAATGTCTGTGAGCCTGTCTCTCCCTGCACATCGAGTGTTTTGCAAAAATGAGCACCAAGCCGGCTAAGCAGGTTTTCCGTCCCGTTTCTCTGGTCGAAGGTTTCATCCTGAGCGTCTGTCCGCGTGGTTCAGAGCCCGCACGGCATCAGTGTGAATGGCCACGTGGGGGTTTGCTCAAGGGCTGTGGCTGCTTCCTCTCGGAGGCCCTGGTGTGGGGCGCAGGCCCGTCTCCGTAAGTAACGTCCAGAGTGACGTGCTGGGCGCCAGTCCTTCCCTGCAGCTCGCGTGATTTCTCCCGAGGGACTTCTTGGAGAGGAATCCAGGCTTGGGTACTTTGAGGCCTTCCGTGAGCCCGCTAGCACGTCCCCAGCCTGTGGTGGCCTGACGTGGTCCCCGCTGGGTGGAGGAGAGGCCTCCCTGGTGGGGGGGACTGGATGTCGTCAGAAGTTACAGGTACAGGGTGCCTGGGTGGCTCAGTCGGTTAAGTGTCCGACTTCAGCTCAGGTCACGATCTCACGGATCGTGAGTTCAAGCCCCGCGTCGGGCTCTGTGCTGACAGCTCAGAGCCTGGAGCCTGTTTTGGATTCTGTGTCTCCATCTCTCTCTGACCCCCGCCCCCTGCTCATGCTGTCTCTATCTCCCTCTCAAAAATAAATTTAAAAAACATTTAAAAAAAATAAAAAAAAGTAAACATTAAAATAAAAAACAGAAAAACCCTGTCCACAATGCAAAAAGGAAGTGTGTGCCCCATAGCAATGATTCCCATTTTACCTACTGGCCCCTGCCCCTGGCAGCCACTAATCTACTTTGTGTGTCCCTGAATCTTCGTATCTGACACATTCCTTAATAGAAATGAAATCACACGTTGTGTGGTCTTTTGTGTGTCTTTCAGCATCATGAATTTTTTTTAAAGATGATTTATTTGAGAGAGAGAGAGAGCACGGGCAGGGGAGGGGCAGACAGAGAGAGAAAGAGACACAGAGAGAGAGAATCCCAGGCAGGCTCCACAGTGACGGCATGGAGCCCTGCGCGGGGCCCAAACTCCTGAACTATGGGATCATGACCTGAGCTGAAATCAAGAGTCACGCCCTGAACCGGCTGAGCCCCCAGGCAGGTCCTGATTGTGAGGTTCCTTCACGAGCGCAGGCTGGTGCTTTCTTCCTTTTCATGGCTGGGCGATACTCCCCCGTGTGGCTGGAGCACATGTTTTATTCCCTCCATTCAGCAGGTGAGGCACTGAGGGTTGTTTCCGCTCTGGACCCTCTCAGCAGTGCTGCAGTGAACGTTACAGGTGTCTGGTTTGCACGTGTGTCCGCATTTCCCCGGGGGGCACACCCCGGAGGAGGGTTGCCGGCTGATACGGGGATTCTGTTTAACCCTCTAGGGAGCTGTCGGAGTGCTTCCCAAAGCAGCCGCGCGGTCGCGCCATCACTCACAACTGGCCCGGGTGCCGTCCTGATCCCCCTCCCACCTGCCTTACTTAGGACTCCGACAGCTTGCACGTGCTGGGGGTCAAGCTTCACCTCTCGGCGAGATCTCCTCGAAACCCCTGCTGTCTGCCCTCCCAGCATCCTTTGCTGTAAGGGTAGGCTCCAAAGCTTCTCAGACTGTCCATTTTGGCTTCGGAGCATTTTTGTGCGCCCCTGGCCCAGGCTCGGTGTGTGCAACCTGCTGGGTACATAGTTTACCTAGTGAGTGAGTCGAGATGTTTAGGGAAGACTTTCTGAAGGGATTATTATATTAAACATATTAAAATAAGTTTTAAAAGGGGGAAGGAAGAAACTTTTGGAAGCGATGGGTAGGTTTATGGCCTTGATTTGTGGTGGTGATTACATGGGTGTGAACTTTCCAAACTTGATTAATAGCCACAGTGTTCTGTATGGAAACCACACCTCAATAAAGCAGGGTTTTTTAAAGAAGGAATTGTTGGGGCGCCTGGGTGCCTCAGATGGTTAAGTGTCCGACTCTTGCTTTCAGCTCCCGTCATGATCTCAGGGTTGGTGGGATGGAGCCCGCATCAGACTCTGCTCCGACAGCATGGAGCCTGCTAGGGATTCTCTCTCCCTCTCTCTGTCCTTTCCCGTTCACCTGTGCTCTCTTCCTCTCAAAAAAATAAATAAACATTTAAAAATAAAGACATAAAAAACAGAGAAGGAGTTATTATCAGGACTGGCCAAAGGTTGTATTAGTTCACAGAACAAAATAATATTATTACAGTGGTAATAATTAGTATTAATACTAAGTATATATGAGATGTATATATGAAATGGTAAAATTAATCAGATGTCGATAGCAGAAGTCCACACGCAGCAGGCGCATACTGCAGCCGGGCCAGACGCCGTGCAGGAAGCACACACGCCTTACGTCACTTAACGCCCATGACCAGTGCGAGGGGGACATTGTTGTTCCGAAGCCCATGACCGCTCCCAAGTGTGTGTGTGTGGGGGGGGACATTGTGGTTCCAAAGCCCGCTGAACAATCGAGGCTCAGAAGGGTTAAGACAGGAGGCCAAGGAAACACAGCCAGGAAGAGGGAGAGCCAGGATTTCACTGCAGGGCCCCAGGCTCCCAACTCCAAACGCTATTAACCACCGTGCATGCTGCTTCCGCGGCAGTGGTGGTGGCCGCAGAGACGGGTGGGGGGAGGGGCACGGGCAGGCACCCAGGAAGTGGAAGGAGTGGCCGGCAGACGAGGTCTCCCCCCAGGGGGCAGGGGTGCTGGGGGCACCGGGAGAGCCGAGGACGAGCCGGCAGCAATAACAGTAGCTGACGGCCGTTGAGCACTTACACCATGTGTGCACTGTCCTGAGCTCAAATTGTGGATTACCTTCCTCAAGTCTCATGCCCTCCTTACTCTCTGAACCATTGATTCATTCAGCAGCTACGTAGTGAGCGCCTACTGTATGCCCGGCATGGTACAAAGCACTAGGGATCACAGTCACCAAGAGGGATGTGTTGGTTTGCTAAGGCTGCGTAACAAAGTGACCCCAGACTGGGGGCTTAAACAAGGTAAATCTGTGTCCTCCCAATCCTGGAGGATGGAGGCCACAGGGTCACGGTGCCGGCAGGGACGTGCTTCCTCCGAAGGCCTCAGGGAAGGATGTGTTCCAGGCCTCGCTTCTGGCTTCTGGTTGTTCTGGGCTTGTGGCTGCATAAGGCCAGCCTTCACGTGTGTTCTCCCAGGGCACGTCCGTGTGTCTTCCTGCCTTAGAAGGACACCAGTCCTGGAGGATCAAGGGCCCGCCCTCCTCCAGTGTGATCTCCGCTTAACTATGCCTGCACGGTCCCTGGTTCCGGATCACATTCCATTCGGGGGTGCTGGGGGTTAGGACTCGGGGCTGGCAGAGAATTCAGCCTACAACAAGCACTTCGAGTGGGACCCGGCCCATAGGGTCTGCGTAGCAAGTGATAGGTCTTGTCAGCATTGTGACTGACCGCGTCGTCACCGTCCTTTCCTTCCGTGCTGCGGGATATTCATTTATCCAAGGGCTCACGGCCTCAGCTGGGAAGGCACCGGGGTTTCCACCCAGGAACTTCCCACCACCCCCTGGCCCCCAGGTCCCATCTGCGTTTTAGCCTCAGGTCCTGACCCCCCTCTCGTTCATACCTTCACGGTGGTATTGAGCCAATGGCTGGTCTGTCCCATTTGTGTTCATGCCTCGTCCATGAGGACCTGGTTCTTGAACTTTCTTTTTTTTTTTTTTTAATATTTTTGTTTCTTTCTAGGAGAGAGAGAGAGAGAGACACAGCGTGAGCAGGGGAAGGTCAGAGAGAGAGGGAGATACAGAATCTGAAACAGGATCCAGGCTCTGAGCTGTCAGCACAGAGCCGGACGCGGGGCTTGAACCCACGAACCGTGAGATCATGACCCGAGCCGAAGTCGGACGCTTAACCGACTGAGCCACCCAGGCGCCCCATGGTTCTTGAACTTTCTGAGTCTGGTGCCCAGCACCCAGCCTAGTGCCTGCAGTTCCGTAGGGGCTCAGGACAGTTTGTTGAAATACTAGATCCCACCTAGGATTCTGCCTTTGCCGGGCAACTCATGCCCATGGTGATTCACAGGGTAATGGTCATTCTACCTCTGGTTCCTTCTCTGCTTCCCAAGTGTGTGACTTTCCGCTCTAAACAATCTTCCATTTGTTTTATTTCTCTGTCTGAGGACCAAGGACGCTGAGCGCTTGGTCCCTTCAGAACCCCCGCACCTTTTGAAATCACTCCAGGTACATCTCGTCTGCCTCCCTAAATCCTCTTGACGTTTCCGGCCATTTCTCCAGACCTTTGTGAGCAGGGCCCTGCGGTGAGTGGTTGTGGGTTTCCTCTTACAGGAGTCAGTGACGTTCAGGGATGTGGCTGTGGACTTCACCCAGGAGGAGTGGCAGCAGCTGGAGCCCGCCCAGAAGGACTTGTACAGAGATGTGATGCTGGAGAACTACAGGAACCTGGTGTCTCTGGGTAAGGGGGCAGCTTTGCTGAATTACTCACCACCGGCCTGCAAAGAAATAAGAAAAAAGATGGACAGATTTGACTCTGTAGGAAGTTTAAATTACTCAAAGATAAAAATAAAGTTGACAGGTAGGGGAATAATATTTACCACATGTATAATGGTCAGAGGATTATAATTATATAAAGAGCTCCTAGGAATAAACAAGAAAAAGGATGATAGGAAGGTAGGCCAAACATATGAGCTGGCGGTACATAAATGTAGAAATACACAAAATTACACTTTATAAAAGTTTTTAAAGCTTACCAATAGAGAAATACAAATCAAGTCAAAGAAATCTCGTTTTTGCCCATGAGGTACACAGAGATGAAAAAGACTGAAAATAGCCTGTATTGTGAGAGTGCAGGGAAAAGGACTTTCTCGTTTTAGGAATATAAAGTTGGGATACCTCTTCTGGAGGACAGTTTGGCATTATCAGCCAAATTTTTTTAACGGTTCTGTTTTTAGTGATCTGTCCTTTAGATATCTCCCTGGAAGTGTGCAAAGCTTTACACAGGGCAAAAAGGAGAAATGGCCTAAATGCCTACCTATCCAGACTGGCTAAACATATTCCATTTTACCGGTAGGATGGAGACCGTGCAGCTCTTCAAAGACGAGCGCTCTTTGTAGACGCTGACGTGGAAAGATGTCCCTTGATAATAGCATTTGGTAAGAAACCACTAATTTTCAGAACCAAAATATGTTCTCACTTCTCTTGTGGAGTATAATTGACCTCCAGTTAACTGCACATATTTACAGCGAATGACTGGATGCGTTCCGACACCTGTATACACGCGGGGGGTGCCGTCACCATGATCCAGATAACGAACAGATGCGCGACCCGTTTCCAGCAGCTGCCTGTGCTCACGCACACACCCTCCATCCCCTGGGCAGCCTCCCTGCACCTTGGTTTCATCTGCGTATTCTGCACCTCTGTGTCGATGCACTCATGCAGCGCGTAGTCCTTTTGGTCTGATTTCTTGCCCTCGGTGGAATTATTTGAGGTTCGCCTATGTCGTATGTACCAGGAGTTCGCTCCTCTTTATTGCTGAGCGATATTCTACTTCACGATGGACCACAGTCTCCGTCTCCATTCAGTTGCTGGAGAAATCGGGCTTGTCCCCGGTTCCGGGCTGATAGAAATAGAGCGGCCGTGAACCCGTGCGAACAGCGTTCACCGAGGACCTGTGTTCCCTTTCTCTTGAGCAAACCCCGGGAGGAGCACGGCTGAACCACGTGGCGGGTGTGTACTGACCTTTCAGGAAACCGCCACACGTTTTTCCAGAGCAGAGAGTGGCACCGCTTTACCTGTCCACACTCGGGGGCTCCGGCGGCTCTGCGCGCGGTCCACACTCGGGGGCTCCGGCGGCTCTGTGCGCGGTCCACGCTCGGCGGCTCCGGCGGCTCTGTGCGCGGTCCACACTCGGCGGCTCTGTGCGCGGTCCACACTCGGCGGCTCTGTGCGCGGTCCACACTCGGGGGCTCCGGCGGCTCTGCGCGGTCCACGCTCGGGGGCTCCGGCGGCTCTGTGCGCGGTCCACGCTCGGGGCCTCCGGCGGCTCTGCGCGGCCCACGCTCGGGGGCTCCGGC
>NW_024080867.1:2334910-2456248 GCF_003009895.1 Hyaena hyaena
GCGCGGTCCGCGCTCGGGGGCTCCGGCGGCTCTGCGCGCGGTCCACACTTCGGACGTGCAAGCTTTGTTGTTCTGGCCACTCCTGGGGGCTGCCTTGTTGTGCGTCCTTTAGTGTGCTACCTGAGAGACCATCGCCTGTCCCAAGGCTGCTAAAATTCATGCCTGTGTTTTCTTCTAAGACTTTTATGGTGTCGGCTCTTCATTGACGTCGTTGGTCTGTTTCGAGTGAGTTTTTGTGAACTGTGCAGAAAAGGGGTCTGACGTCGCTCTTGAATGCGGGCACCCAGGTGCCCACGTTCAACTAAGTGTTGAAGAGCAGAAGGTTTTAACTTGAAGCCTGGTTTATCAGTCATTTTCCCCGGGGACAATGCTCTGGACCCGCGTCTGTAAGATCTTTGCCTGTCTCAGGGCCACGAAGGTTTTATTCGTATGTTGTAGGGTTTTAGGTTTGTGTTTGGTTCTGGGACCCTGTAGACTTAATTTTTGCTGTGATGCCAAGTGTCCCTTGCAGCCCATTCTGGTCCTGAGTACCCTCTCGTGGTGCCGCGGCTTGTTAAAAAGCCTGTGCTGTCCCACTGGAGACGTTCTTGCCCGATTCCCGCCCCAGCCGGTCCAGGTCCCTGAAGGATGGACGGTGTCGGAGGGAGAGAGAGAGAGAGAGAGAGCGCCCCGAGATCCTGTCTGATCACCAGGCAGGCGTCTCTGTCCTGTCAGGCTTGGTGTCCTTATTTATTTATAGTTCAAACAATAACATGACATCAGAAAATGGAATTTTTACAAAGGATAATTCTTGGTGATAAGATGCTTTGGAAAGTGTACAGAAATAGGTTTTACAGGGGCACCTGGGTGGCTCAGTCGGTTGAGCGACCGACTTCGGCTCAGGTCATGATCTCACGGTTCGCGGGTTCGAGCCCCGCATTGGGCTCTGTGCTGACAGCTCAGGGCCTGGAGCTGCTTCAGATTCTGTGTCTCCCTCTCTCTCTGACCCTCCCCTGCGCACGCTGTCTCTCTCTCTCACAAATAAATAAAAAACTAAAAATTAAAAAAAAAAACAGGTTTTACAGAAGTACACTTGCAGAATTACCTCCAATCATAGTGAGGTTGAGTAAATCTTACAACTAAGAAAATAACAGTGTTCTTAGTGAAAAACAAGATAACATACACATTCGTTTAAGTCAGTAATGCTAAGATTAAGTCATAGGTTAAGTTGTACATAGACTGGCTAAGAGTCATTCTGTCTGGCTCACAAGAGGAAGAATGTATTTGAGCTGGTTAATAAGTTGCTTGTGCAAACTTTTTGATTTGATGCTGAATGTGCAGGCACCACAGGGGCCCTATGTGTCGGCCTTTGTATTTAGGTTTATGTTTTAGATACTCTTATCCATCCTCATCCCAGCCCCCAGTGTAAGGGAGGGTGTTTGTGGAATGTAGGCCTTAGGGAAGGGGCTGCTTTAACATCACCAGTTAGCAAAGGTATATGTAGTAACTGCTGCTCTGCCCTTATCTGTACCTTATCTCTAAATTAGGCTCTTTGTCTCCGGGCCAGACTTAGTTGTAACTCTTGTGTTCTTAACTCTCTTTATTATCTATGTCTTGGATCTACAAGGCCCATAGTCTTCCTATGGGCTCTTTGCCTTTTGACAAACATCCACAGTGCTTTCATCTAAAGTCTCTTAGTAGGGGCAGGAATATGCTTTTCCTTATGAACAATCTGTGTGGGGAATATCCGTCTGATCTGGAATATTGTGAGGCCTGGTCAGTACCCGCAGGCTCATTTCCAGCATGAGCCAGTAGTCACAGAAGGAGATACCAGTTTTCACTTCTCACGGCGGGAGCTGTGCAAACGCAGCCGTTTCCTCGCTGTGACTGTGTCATCCAGCGAGGCCAGTGTGGCTCCCAGCAGTATCTCCTGAATTTTCTCTGCTGAGTTGCCTTTATTCATTTGTCAAAAATCAGCTGTTCGTGTATGTGTGTGTCGGTTGAATTCCCAGCTCTGTTCTGTCCCGTCCATCTGTCGTGTCTTCACACCAACACCGTATCGTTCGATCTGCTCTCACTTTCTGCCGTCATGACCTGGGCCCAGTCTGGACCCCTCGCTGTCCCCACACGCCCCTGAGTGCCCTGCCCGGTGCCTGTGAATTAGATGGTGTGGGTTTCCTGGCTGGCTGGTGTGGGAAGGCTCTGTTCCCAGGCCTGATCGGCTCTGGGGAGTGTTTTCAAATCCTGTTGGGTATTTTCCCCGAGCATGGGTAGTTTCCATGTATGCATATTCTGATCTGTAGTCTGATGCTGCAGGGAGGACCTTGCAGATCTCCAGAGCACTGTCTCTGCTGGGCTCTGCCTCAGTTTACCCCTCTGTGCTGCAGTCTGGAGCTGTTTTTGTGAGTAAGGTGGGTGGCCGTAGGGCATGACCCGTTTGATCCCACCTCTCAGCAATCACTGCCCTTTATTGGCCAGTGTCCAGTGTCTTAAAACCTTCGTTTTATATATTTTGCCCCCACCCCTGTCACTGTAGGCTGTAGGCTGAAGGGAAATCATATCCCTGTTACTCTGTTTAGGTCCAAAACCCCACTTGAGAAAAATTAAAGCGTGCATTCACAGATATGTGTGTACAGGTGTGTCGTATGTATTTTTTAAAAACCAGGGGCGCCTGGGTGGCTTAGTCGGTTAAGAGTCCGACTTTCGCTTAGGTCATGATCTCGTGGTTCGTGGGTTCGAGCCCCGCGTCGGGCTCTGTGCTGACTGCCAGCTCAGAGCCTGGAGCCTATTTCAGAGTCTGTATCGCCCTCTCTCTCTGACCATCCCCTGCTCACGCTGTCTCTCTCTCTCTCTCTCTCCTAGAAATAAAAACAAAAAAAACCCAAAAACGGGCACCTGGGTGGCTCAGTTAGTTAAGTGTCAGACTTAGACTCAGGTCATGATCTCATGGCTCGTGGGTTCAAGCCCTGCATCAGGCCCTGTGCTGACAGCTTGGAGCCCGGAGCTGCTTCAAATTCTGTCACCTTCTCTCTCTGCTCCTCCCGTCCTCATGCTCACTCTCTCAAAAATAAATAAACATAAAAAAAAAAAAAAACATATTCACAGGAGGGTGGGGCACATGGGTGGCTTAGTCGGTTGAACGTCTGATTCTTAATTTCAGTTCAGGTCACGATCTCATGGTTTGTGAGTTCGAGCCCAGGATTGGACTCTGGGCCGCTGCACAGAGCCTCCTTGGGATTCTTTCTCTCTGTCTCAACTTCTGCCCCTCCCCTGCTTGTGTGCTCTCTCTCTGCCTCCCAAAATAAATAAACATTAAAGAATAAAATAAAAAGGCAGGCTCTTTAGAATGGGGGACAGAGTTCTAAAAATACACACCTGGGGCACCTGGGTGGCTTCGTCGGTTAAGCGACCGACTTTAGCTAAGGTCATGATCTCGCAGTACATGGATTCAAGCCCCGCGTCGGGCTCTGTGCTGACTGCCGGCTCAGAGCCTGGAGCCTGTTTCAGTCTGTGACTCCCTCTCTCTCTGACCCTCCCCTACTCGTGCTGTCTCTCTCTCTCTCTCTCTCCTAGAAATAAAAAAAATAAATAAAAATAAAATTAAAAAAAAAAAAACAAAAAAAAAAAAAAAAATTAAAAAAAAAAAAAAAAAAAAAAAAAAAAAAAAAATAAAAAAAAAAAAAAAAAAGAAAAAAAAGAAAAAAAAAAAAAAATTCCGTTTTATGTTATTCTTTGATGTTTTACTGACGTGTGGACTACTTGGTCAACAGAAACAATCGTAGAAATCCAGAATCCAGGAAAAGACACTGAAGGACAAGACATCGAGTGCCATGCAAAAAAAAAAAAAAAAAGTACATCCATATTTAGACCAAAAAGAACACATAGCCTTGTGCACATTAGTGGCTGTTTGCCAGAGTGACCTCGGCAGGCGGGTTAGCGTTCGGAACGCCCGCGTCCACCAGCCCGGACGTCAGCGCTTTGCCCCCCCCGCCCCCAGGCGAAACGCCCCCGGCTGGCGGGTTGGGTTCGCTGGCTGACGGCGAGCTGTGTCTTCGCAGCTTTTCGTGGCTAAGAGCCGGGTGTTGGCTCCAGAAAACTTCCAGCCGCTTCCGCAGCTGACCCTCTGCCCGCTGCGATCTCGGAGCCACGGCAGCTCCTGCCCCAGCGTGTGTGACCCCATCCCCCCCCGCCCCCCCAAGTCCGCCGGCACCGCCCCTCCCCCACGGCCGCCCGGTCCCGGGCCGCTCTCTGCCCCAAGAACGCAGCACCCCAAGGTGACGAAACCACGAGCGTCCCTCCACCTTAAGCCCCTCTGACACCTTTCCCGCCGGGAGAGGAAAACAACTCCCAGCACAACCGACTGGTCGGGGCCACGGCCCTAGGGTGGGGGGACCGCTTCAATCCCTGCCCTGCCTCTAACGCGCTCTGTGCCCTTGAGTGTGTGACTTCCTTCTCAGCCTCCGTTTCCTCTTCTGTAAAATGGGCACAATCCTAAGAGTACCTAAGTTGCATATGGTGGTCAGGGCCAATCGGACGATACGAGCGACTGCCTAGCGCTGTGAGTGTGTACCTGACGCCGTCTGTGCGCCGGGCGCCGCCGCAGGAGCCGCCGACACACTCGCTTCCCACGCGTGTGGGCGTGGGGCTGGCAACCGGCGGGTCCAGGGGCGGATAGGGAAGACGCCTGCGGAGGAGCGTCCGCTGAGGGCCGACGGCTGAGCGGGCGGCGGGGGCGCGCAGCTCGCGGAGGCCCGGAGGCAGAGTGACCTTGGCGGGGACACCTTGGCCCAGAGGCAGGTGTGGCCGCCAGCAGGTGAGCAGGGGCGGAGGGCAGGGGGCGGGCCAGGTCAGGAGAGGGCCTGGCTCGGCCTAAGGAGCGCGTGGGCCGGGAGGGCACCGGGGGTCAGCACCCCGGGAAGACGCTGCAGGGTTCGGGCTGACCCCTAAGAAGCGCCTCCGGCCGCTGAGCGGAGAGCGCCGTTCGGAGGTGAGGGTGGTGCGTTCCGGGCGGGGGTCCGGGTGCCGGACTGGGTCGGGCGGGCAGACGGCGAGGGTAGGTCCGGTCCAGGCCGATGTGGTGTCCAGCGGCTCCTGTTGACAGTTTGGAGGGCGGGAGGGAAGGGAAGGGGTGAGTCAAGGGTGACTGCCGTGTCTTTTATTTTATTTCATTTCATGTTAATTTCATTTCATGTTATTTTATTTCATTCCATCTTAATTTTATTTCATTTCATGTTATTTATTTTCTATTTTATTTATTTCATTCCATTTTATTTTAACTTAATTTTATTTCCTTTCATGTTATTTCATTTCATGTTCATTTCATTACATGTTATTTTATTTTCTATTTTATTTTATTTCATTCCATTTAGTTTTTATTTTATTTCATGTTGCGGTAAGATATACATAAAATTTACCATGGTAACAGTTTTTAGTTGTACAGTTTGGGGGTATTGGGTGCATTCACACTGATGTGCTGCCCCCTGAACCCCTTTCAGCTGGCAGACTGGGCCTCGGTCCCCACTAAGCGGGAACTCCGCCCCAGCCCCTGGCGCCACCTACTTTCTGTCTCTGTGGATGTGATGACTCAGGGACCTCGCGTCCCTGGACTCCTACAGTATGGGTTCTTCTGTGTCTGCCTGACTTCGCTGCAAGTCTCTTTCCTGAGCCTTTCTCTTTATCGTTGTGTTTGGAGGGGCAGGGGCCCCGTTTGCAGGTAGGCTTTCCGGTATTCCAGCGGAGCTCAGAGTCGGGGCTGGGCGTGCAAGTTGGGGAGGCATCAGCATATAGAAGACCCTGAATTCCAGACCCCTCTGGCACGGCTGCATGATTTAGGGGAGGGGTCTCACACTCCAGTGGCTGTGGGCTGGTGGGGGTTCAAGAGGGCGAGCTTCCCCTCCTGGGTCTTGCTGCCTTCTGGGAAGGAGGGCTCCACGTGGAGATTTTTGTGCGAGGACCTCTCGGCTTCTGCGTGTTGGGAATGAAGCCGCTGGACCCTCGATAGAGTCTGGAACTCAGGAGAGTCCCCTGGAGGGGAAATGGAGATTTAGAGACGACAGGACGCGCTGGGAGGGGACTGGAGCGCAGGGCTGTGATTGCCAGGGAGGAGGGGTGGATGTGCAGAGGCCAGGGGGTCTGGGCGGCAGAGGAGGGGGTGAGGGGCACCCGGAAGGCCTCGGAGCGCGGGGCTTGGCTGGCAGTTGGGGGCATAGAGGACAACCAGCGCCCGCCACGGAAATGTCAGCTATGACCTTAGCTTTCTAACAACTGACGCTTTGAGAAGCCTCCGCGGTTGGGGGTTTTGGGGGTGACTCTGGGGGTGACCATTGGGAACCCCTTGCCCGGGTTCCTAGAGCTGGTCCGCCCGCTCCAAGCCCGGTACCCCCTGTCGTTTCGTGCGGGCGGCTCTCCGCTGGCCGTGCGGGTCTCCGCTCCCCGAAGGGACAGGCCCGGTTCCCTCCGCCTTGCGTGCGCCCCGCTTCCTCGGACCACCTGGCGGCCGGCTCGCCCCGCGCGCGGCAGGTTCCTTGCGCCCCTCGTCGTTAACTCCGTGTGTCTCGTCTTCTCTCTCCCCTCCCTCAGACTTGGAGTCTAGACCTGAAATGAAGGGATCGGGTCCAAAGGAGGACACTGCAGAGCACAGGCCACCCGTCGGGGCGGTGGCCGAGAGACCCACGAGGAACGGTGCCTGCGGCCTGGCCTTCGAAGGCGCGTGGACACGGGGTGACTGCGTGGAGAAGCGGCCGCAGCGGGGCGCCAGGACCTGCCTGGGGCGGTCGGAGGGCCCCCAGGAGCTCGCCCCCGAGTGCCTGGAACCCCAGGCCGTCCCCCCGCAGAGCTCCAGCCTGCGCCCGCCGCCGGCGGAGGGTCGGGGGCCCGCGGGGGCCCAGCCGCGCGCCGCGCGCCGCGCAGACCGCAGCCGGCGCCCCCGGCGGGACGCGGAGGGAAAGCCGTTCGCGTGCGCCGCGTGCGGCAAGGCCTTCAGCCGCAGCTCGTCGCTCGTGAAGCACCGGAGGACCCACACCGGGGAGCGGCCCTTCGAGTGCGACGTGTGCGGGAAGCACTTCATCGAGCGCTCGTCGCTCACCATCCACCGCCGGGTGCACACCGGGGAGAAGCCGCACCGCTGCGGGGACTGCGGCAGGGCCTTCAGCCAGCGCATGAACCTGATCGTGCACCAGCGCACGCACACGGGCGAGAAGCCGTACGCGTGCGCCGCGTGCGGCAAGGCCTTCCGCAAGACCTCGTCCCTGGCGCAGCACGAGCGCGTGCACACGGGCGAGCGGCCGTACGCGTGCGGGGACTGCGGCAAGGCCTTCAGCCAGAACATGCACCTGACCGTGCACCGGCGCACGCACACGGGCGAGAAGCCGTACGCGTGCGCGGAGTGCGGGCGCGCCTTCAGCCAGAACATGCACCTGACCGAGCACCGGCGCACGCACACCGGCGAGAAGCCGTTCCGCTGCGGGGACTGCGGCAAGGCCTTCAACAAGAGCTCGTCGCTCACGCTGCACCGGCGGAACCACACGGGCGAGAAGCCGTACGCGTGCGGCCAGTGCGGCAAGGCCTTCAGCCAGAGCTCCTACCTGATCCAGCACCAGCGCTTCCACATCGGCGTCAAGCCCTTCGAGTGCAACGCGTGCGGCAAGGCCTTCAGCAAGAACTCGTCGCTCACGCAGCACCGGCGGGTGCACACGGGCGAGAAGCCGTACGAGTGCGCCGTGTGCAGGAAGCACTTCACGGGCCGCTCGTCCCTGCTCGTGCACCAGACGGGCCACACGGGCGAGAAGCCGTTCGCGTGCGGCGAGTGCGGCAAGGCCTTCAGCCAGAGCGCGTACCTGATCGAGCACCAGCGCATCCACACGGGCGAGAAGCCGTACCGCTGCGCGCAGTGCGGCAAGGCCTTCATCAAGAACTCCTCGCTCACCGTCCACCAGCGCACGCACACCGGCGAGAAGCCGTACCGCTGCGGCGAGTGCGGGAAAACCTTCAGCCGCAACACCAACCTCACGCGCCACCTGAGGATCCACACGTAGGTGCGGCGCGGGCGGTGCAGACGCGGGCCCGGGCAGCTCGCGCCAGGCGGGCCTGACGAGTGCGGGCGTGAGCACGGGCCCTCTCGCTGCGGGGCGCCTGCCAGGCCGCAGGAGGAAGGCAGGCCCTCCGCGTCTAATGTACTTGGGAACGTGGTCGGGGTCGCTGGGGCCGGGTGCTCACGGGAGCCCCAAGACCCGGGCCATCAGGGTTCGGGGCCATGGCAGTGGACTGTAAGAGCCGGGACGAAGCATTTAGTGTCCCCGGGGGACACTCAGGGGTAAAGCGGAGGAGGGGGCAGCTGGGAAGGGGAGGTGGACTCCATAAGTGAACGTGGGGACATTTGGGACCCTAGTCTGGTCCAGATGCCAGGTTGGCACCCTCCTGAGTTTCTCCTGGGGTGGAAGGAGGGGCCCCTCCTCCGTCCCTCTGCCTGTCCCCAAGCCACCAAAGCAGCAGAAGGTGGCAAGCTGTGTGTGACAGGGAAGAGGTCTTTTTCAGAGTCAGCAAATAACAATAAGCACTTTGGATGCCCAGGTTTCTCAGAGCAGTCTGTTCATTTTTTTTTTTTCAATAAAACTTTTAAGGGTGTAATTTTTTTTTTAAAGTATTTTTATTTATTTCTAGGAGAGAGAGAGAGACAGCGTGAACAGGAGAGGGTCAGAGAGAGAGGGAGTCACAGACTCCGAAACAGGCTCCAGGCTCTGAGCTGGCAGTCAGCACAGAGCCTGACGCGGGGCCCGAACCCACGAACCGCGAGATCATGACCTAAGCGAAAGTCGGACGCTCAACCGACTAAGCCACCCAGGCACCCCGGGTGTAATTTTTTAAAAATGTATTTATTGAGAGAGTGGGGGGGGGGGGCACAGAGAGCATCCCAAGCAGGCTCCACGCTGTCAACACAGAGCCGGACACAGGCCTGGGTCTCGTCAACGGTGAGATCGTGACCTGAGCCCAAATCAAGTCGGATGCTCAACCGGCTGGGCCCCCGGGCGCCCCGAGAGACCAGGGTCATGTTATGTTAAACCCTTGTCGGGTGCACAAGATACAGGAGCCAGTTCTGCCATCAAAATCAGTCTCCTCCTCATGGGGGCGGGGGGAGGGCAGGCGATTCAGGTGTAAATCCTTAACTGCGTTTAGTCAGTATGCGTTTCTGAGCACAGACTGCCCGTTTTTATAGCTATAGAATTCGAAGGCAGGTCCAAGTGAGTCTCCTGAGGCTGACCTGATGCTTTGTTTACGTGAATAACTCCCCCCGAGCTCTTTCTTGGGGGACCTTTGATGCTGCCTTTTCTGTTTTAACATTCGATGCCACTCGTCCCAAATGCCTGGTGTTTGTGCCCGTCCTACGCTTCCTCTCGCTGGTGTCCACAAAGAATAAACCATTCGCTTTGAGAAAGCATTTCTATCAGTACACACGTTGTGTCGTGAGTAGGAAACGTGACTGCTCAGAGCGTGTTACCAAGGTGGACAGGTTTTTGGGTGTCTGGCAGCCGGATGGGCATCAGGGTGGGTATGTTCCAGGCGCGCAGCATCAGAAGCGTAGCTCTGGTGCTTGGTTGTGTGGCGTGCGCTTCCTGTGCCGGCCGTCTGGGTGGAGACGGCTCTGGCGGTCAGTGACTCACACACCTTGAGCTTCCTTCTGTCGGGCTCACCCGCAAACTGACTCCCGTGACCAGAGAAACACCATGTGCTGCCTGGCCTGGGTCTGGGTCTCGCCCTCGTCCCTAGCGGCAGCGAGGAGCTGGGAAGATGGCCCAGATGGGCCTGAGCACTGTGAGTCCTTGATGTGGACATGGGGTCCTCCCATCCGGATCACACTCCGGGGCACGTGGGGGGGCGTGCAGAGAAGGCGGCCCCATGTCGTCAGGCCCTGGGGGGCTCACGGGGCTTAAAATCTCACAGCCACCCTGGCGCTGATCCTCAGAGTGAGGCCGCGCTGCTGCACAGGACGTTTCCTTCCGGAAGTGCTGTCCCTGCCCGTGGTCGCCAGGAGGGCCCTCAGTCACCTCTGTCCTCCCGTTAACTCTGACACGGGGCAGGGCTGCATGGGGCCGGCCAGAGGGCGCCCCCATAGCTGAGACTCAGCCTCACATCCGCTTGTCCCTGTCCCCACACTCCGTGCCTGACATCTGCGCGGGGGTGGCTGGGAGGCGTGGGGCTCAGCTGTCCGCGGTGACAGAAATCCGTAGCAGCGCGCGCAGAGGCCCTGTGGCGAGCGATGACAAGCGTGAACGGTGGCTGGACGGGGACCGAGCCCCGGCCGCGGCTGCCCCAGCCTGAAACGAGGCAGTGAGGCCTCTGGGGCTGCTGTGCAGGCAGTGCAAGTGGACCCGACACGGAGCCTCTAGCACGGCCCCCTCGCTCTCTGTCTCTGTCTCTCGTTCTCCAAAGAAAACAAACCCAGTCCCGCCCCAGGTGGTCAGCTAGGTCCCTCCAGGGACCCGTGTCAGGGCCAGTCAGTGTGTCCCAGCCCGCAGCCCGGAGACGCTGCTCTGAGAAGGCAGGTCTGCCCTTCGGAAGCGGACCACGTGTGGCCCACGTGGCTCCCACTAGGATCCTGCTGGTGGCTGGTTCCCCACGCATCTGGGCGCAGGCTGTCAGGAGGGGCACACAGAAGCCTGCCCTGCGGGGTGGGGAGGGGCTGGGTGTCCGGCGGCTGGAGCCAGTCGGCTCGTCCCCTCGCGCCTGTGCTTCCTTCCCTTCTGCCACCGGCGCCGTCTGGGGTCCACACTCTGCTGGCACCTCCACCGCAGTGCTGAGATGAGGCCATCCGTGTCTCTCTGCCACACCTCCCAGCTCTCCCAGAATGCCACGGGGCGGAGGGGTGAGGCGAGGAGGGCGGCAGCTCCCCTTCCCCTCACCACCACCTTGTTCGAGAAATCGGGACAGGATGGGGGACACTGAGGCCGGGGACAGAGGCAGGCCCTGGTGGGCACTCATTCTGCGACAGCGCCTGGCCGCCGAGATGGGGGCCACCCTAAGCCCGGATAAGGATCGTGCATGGTGCAGCTTACGTTCAAGAGCCATGGGGCAGCAGGGGTGAGGGAGAGGAGCAGGAGAGCCGTAGCCTGGCAGGCGAGACTCCCTGCAAAGGGCCCAGAAGAGGGATGGGACGTCCAACACGGTTTTCTCTCGAGGGGGCCGAGGGGACGTGACCTCACGACAGCTAGCATTTACGGGGCACACCTGGGCGACAACCTGGTGTTCTCCCGGCGCCCGCCAGGCGGCAGGTGGCGGAGCCAACGCTCAGAGATGCTCAGAGGCTGCAGTGAGGTCACCCGGCCTGGGCCTGGGCGTGAGGGGCTGGGATCAGCATGGGGCCGGCCTGGGCAGGGGCCCCACTCCCCCCGCCTTCACCGACCCCCAACAGGAAGACAAGTGGCAGTTTTTGTATCATTTAACACAAATTTCCTGAGTCATCGAAAATGAGTTAATACCTGTAAAACTTTAGAACAGCACCTGGCAGGTAGGACAACATAACGTAGTGAGTACCTGCTGTTGTGACCACCGCTGCAGCAAGAAACCAGGCCCTCGCTCCACGAATGAAGGAAAGGGACTAAATAATGGCGCCAATAGGGACAGAGGCTCCGAAGCCGGGCTGCCTGCCTGGGTTTAAATCCAGACTCTGCCCTTGCTGTGTGGCAAGTTTCTTAACCTCTCTGAACCTCGTTTTCCTCATTCGTAAAATACGTTACAGAAAACAGTGCTGTAGGCTGAATGGTTTGTGCCCCCTTGAGAGGTGATCGAAACATTTTATATATGTTTGTCTGTGCCCCGGGTTCCTGGGACAGAGCCCCCACATCGCTTGGAGTTTCCTGGGTGATAGCAGTGTCTCCCGTTCCAGTGAGGTGACTCTGGGTGGGCCCCTGGAAGCCTGTCACCGGAAAGACCAAGCCATGATTAGATGGTTGGGATTTTCAGCACTGCCCCTCCCCCAACCCAGTCTCTAGCGAGGGGGGAGGGCTGGAAATGAAGTTAATGATTGACCATGCCTGCGGGATGAAGCCTCCATAAAATCCTGAACCCAGGCCTTCACAGAGCTGTCAGGCTGGTGGACACACCCCGACTTCGTGGGACCCTGCCAGACCCTGCCCCGTGTGCCTCTTCATCTGGCTTTTCATTTGCATCCTGTATCACATCCTTCCATCATAAACCAGTAATGTAGTGAGTGAAATGTTCCTGAGCTCCATGAACCCCTCTAACACATTAACCAAACCCAACGACGGGGATTTGGAAAATTTTTTAAAGTTTATTTATTTATTTTGAGAGAGAGAGCACACACATTCATGGGAGGGAGGGAGAGAGAGAGTGAGAGAGAGAGAGAGAGAGAATCTGAAACAGGCTTTGTGCTGACAGCTCGAACCTGTGAATCGTGAGATCGTGACCTGAGTGGAAATCAAGAGCCAGACGCTTAACTGACTGAGCCACCCAGTCAGAAGGGTAGGTGACAGTCTGGACTTGTGAATGGGATCTGAAACCATGGGGCAGGGGGGCTGTCCTGTGAGCCCGAGCCCTTAACCTGTGGGATCTGATGCTGCCTCCAGGTGGACAGTTGAGTCAAATTGTAGCACACCCAGCTTGTGTCAGAGAATTGTCTGGTGTCGGGCAAATCCCCACACATCTGGTACCCAGGAGAAGTGGGTGTTCTTCTACTCATACTTCATATATAATTTATAGTTAAATATCACACACATATAAACATATATAATATATACATTATATAATTACACTATATATACTATAAAATATACATAATATATTTCATATAATATATAAAATAAGATTATTTTATTTTTTAGTGTGTTTTAAAAAATTTTTTGAGAGAGACTAGGGGAGGGCAGAGAGAGAGGGAGACACAGAATCTGAAGCAGGCTCAGGCTCCGAGCTGTCAACACAGAGCCCAATGTGGGGCTCGAACTGATGAACTGTGAGATCGTGACCTGAGCCAAGTTGGATGCTTAACTGACTGAGCCACCCAGGTGCCCCAATTTTTTAAAAGTTTATTTATTTGTAATCTCTACACCAAGTATGCAGCTTGAACTCATGACCCTAAGATCAAGAGTTGCATACTCTACCAAGTCAGCCAAGAGCCCCTAAAATAAGATACTTTAAGATGTATATATAAGAGGGGCGCCTGGTGGCTTAGTTGGTTAAGCATCCGACTTTCGCTTAGGTCATGATCTAGCGGTTCGTGGGTTCGAGCCCCGCGTCGGGCTCTGTGCTGACTGCCAGCTCAGAGCCTGGAGCCTATTTCAGAGTCTGTGACTCCCTCTCTCTCTGACCCTCCCCTGCTCATGCTGTCTCTCTCTCTCTCTCTCCTAGAAATTAAAAAAAAAAAGAAAAAAATTTTGAAAAAAAAAAAAGATGTATATATAAGATACATATACAGTGAGATAGGCTATGTATGATATACAGTAAAATACATTATATCTATAATGTAATAGACATTATATCTACGTCTATATAATATGATATACGTGTAAAATAAGACAGGGCTTGTTTTTCTGAAGAAGCCTGAATGACACAAGGTCCCTGCCGAAGCATCACCTTCCTGACTTCCCTCTTTGAAACTGTAGCTCCGTCCCCAGCCTCATGCTCTTCCATTGCACAGACGGCAGTCTGTCTTAGTACTAATTTTATTGGGCATCTGTCTTCTTCAGAGGAATGAGGGCAGAGGGGAACTGTTGTTTCCCCAGGACTTATAACAGTGCTTGGTACACAGTAGGCACTCCATAAATGTTTGCTGAATGAGTGAGTCAGGGATAGCACGCAATAAGTGCTAGCCAGCTGGACCGTGACTAAGCTCGCCTTCCCAGGTCCCAGCCCATTCCATTCCAGACCTAGCATGGCTCCTGGACATCTGGATGTGGCTTGTATCTGTTAGTCCCACAGGAAAAGAGCGGAGGAGGCAGGGCGGGCGGGTGTAGGATCTCCTGGTTTGAATCATCTCATGGCCACGGGGCACGTGGGGCTGCCAGAACTGTCTGGTGTCTCCCTGGGGAAGGAGGGCAGGCCGACAGCAGCCGGAGTGTGAGAGCCAGATAGAGAAGCTTCTTGGGGTGGGGGCTCTGGATGGGTTGGTTGGCATTTGGCAAGAGTATTTACGGATGAGTCATTTCCTGTCTCAGGAATTAGCTAGCTCTGGGCGGGGGCAGTCTCCCCGGCGTCAGGAAGGCCCCAAGATGTCAAAGCGTCAGGAAATAAGAACCACGGTCAATACATCATTGCCCTCGCCAGAGCCAGTCTCCCTCACTCAGCCTCACCGTGGTGGCTGGACAGAGCTCCCTGCTGGCCTTGGGCCAAGCCGCAGCCCGGGGCAGTCAGGCCAGAGGGGGGTGGTCCCTGTGCTCTCACGTGCCTATAGGCTCTGTCCTGCTATTGGGAACCCCGCGAGAACCTCAGGAACCCAGCACACGTGCCCCAGAGTCTGAGGAAAGAGTCTCCTGGGTCAGCCAACTCCCCCTCCCAGCCCTGGACCAGGAGGCTGGGCCCCCACCCACTACCTCAGAGATGGGGAAGAAGGAGGCTCCTGCAGACAGCCGGTGAGGCGCTGGCGAGCCTGCCTGGGCAAAGCTGGGAATCTCCGGGAAGTTTTGGAATTACAGGAGAACTGTCCTCTCCCAAACAGCCGACTAATCACGACTCTCCCCGCCAACCCCAACATGCCAGATAGAAGTCTTGTGAACATGAAGCCCTTTGGCTCAAGCACGTGATTATCCAATCCCTACCTCGTCCACAGCCTTGATAAGATTCTATTGTTTTATTAATGATGATTGTGCTTATTATCAATAATAAAATATTTATTCATAAATAAATAATTCCTATCTAGAGTACTATTCTTATCCCAGTTTTCCAGTGAGGGAAACTGAGGCTCAGAGCACTAACACTTTGGGAGTATTAGGATCTGGGAGCCAAAAAGACAGACTTTTTATTTGCAATGTTTCTGATTTCTGAATGGCACCCGATTTCCATACTTATTTTAGAAATGCTATATGGGCCAGAACAGGACAGGCCACACAAGCCGACCAGACCCCTGACCTGTGGCCTGTGTGGTGTCACAGAGTGATCGAGTCGGGGTCAGCAGATCCTGGGTTGTTTGCTGGTCCTGACACTTCCTGGGTAGTAATCACTGAGCTTCCTTGGGCCTCTTTGTCCGTTAAACGGGAATGGTGCCTGACCACCCACAGAGGATGGAGGCGATGGGTGAGGTCACAGACCTGGGCCAGCGTGGACTAAATGCAGCGAGAAGCCCCAAAGGCCTGGGACATTATTCCTCACAGCCAACTAGGAAGAGGCTGTGCTTCCTGGCAGCTTCCTCCGCCATCTTGCACCGCCACCTGGAGACGCCTGGGAGTCAGTGTCCAGGGACCGATCGGGGAAGGGCAAGTAGCAGTCTGAGTACATCCCTCTCCTCGCTGCCCACAGGTGAGGGGTGGTCCCTGTCCCCTCCTGGATGCAGGTGGGGGAGGTGGCCTCCGACAGCACTGCTGTGTCCCGGAACCAACTGCACACCTGATGGAAAGAAGGAGAGTGACACAAGGTGGGTGCCCAGCTTGCCAGTAGCATGTCGACATCAGCTACAGTTATCACAGGTCAAATTCCTAGCCCTTTGGGGAAGTCACAGATAATGTACCTCCCGAAGTTCTATGTTGAAATATTAATGCCCAGTAACTTCAAACTTTTTTAATGTTTTATTTATTTCTGAGAAAGAGACAGTGTGAGCAGCAAAGGGTCAGAGAGGGAGACACAGAATCTGAAACAGGCTCCAGGCTCTGAGCTAGCTGTCAGCACAGAGCCCGACGCGGGGCTCAAACCCACCAACCATGAGATCATGACCTGAGCCGAAGTACGATGCTTATCCAACTGAGCCACCCAGGCGCCCCAATGCCCAGTATCTTCAAAATGTGACTATTTGGAGATAGGGCCTTAGCGGGATCATGATCCTAATCCAATGGCTGGTGTCCTTATAAGGAGACAGAGGCACCAGGGGCTCACACAGGCACAGCGGGATAACGTGAAGGAGCAGCGAGGAGGGGCTGCCGTCTGCAAGCCAAGAGGAGGAGCCTCAGGAGGAACCAACCCTGCGGACACCTGGATCTCGGACTTCCAGCTTTTGGAACGGTGGGAAAATAGATTTCCGTCGTTTAAGCCCCACTGGCCTGTGACGCTTTGCTATGGCAGCTAGAGTAAACTAGTACAGTGAACAGAGGGAGCGACATAAAGCTCCCATTGAGCAAACCTTCCTTGCACAAGAGTCCCCAGATCCTGCTGCAAACAAGCAAACACTGAACAGAGAATCATGTTCATTCCTTCTGGAAGTGCCAGGTACACAGACAGCTGGTGGGATTCAGCACCAAGGACAGTAGCCGGTCCAGCCCACAGTAAGACCTAGCGCTGAAAGAATGGAGCCATCCCTGCTTAGAATCCCTCCACCTGATGCGGAGGAGCCCACCAGAGAGGGTCACCAAAGACCATGAGACCAAGCAGAGACCTTGGCACAGCGTGGTGAAAAACAGTCTGGAATTCCCACAGATTACTGTTGGTTGATGGCCAAGTGTTAGCAAACTTCCTGCGAAGGCTCAGACGGTTAAATATTAAAAAAAAAAAAACAACATTAAAAAAATGTTTATTGTTGAGAGAGAGAGACAGAGAGAGAGATCAGGGAGGGGCAGAGAGAGAGACAGACAGAATCTGAAGCAGGCTCTAGGCTCTGAGCTGTCAGCACAGAGCCCAACATGGGACTTGAACCCATGAACCATGAGATCATGACCTGAGCCGAAGTCAGATGCTTAACTGACTAAGCCACCCAGGCACCCCAGCTTCCCTTCCTTTATGTTCATCTATTTTGTATCTTAAAGTAAGACCTCTGTGCTGACCCAGACCTTGTTCACAGCCTTCCTTTGACAGACGTCACCCTGGGCTGGTGAACTGTGAGTCCACAGGAACCTGAAACCCGGGTTCAAGCCCCAGCTCTGCCATTTACCTGCTATGTATATTTGGGGAAGTGACTTAACCTCCACGTGCCTCAGTTTCCTCACCTGGAAAATGAGGATAAGGTACCCATCACACAGGGCCATTGCGAGATTTCAACAAGTGAGTAAATCCCTTTAAAAAGTGTGTGCCATATTGTAAGAATATGGAAATATTAAAGAAAAAAAATTTAAGTAAGCTCCATGAGCAACGTGGTCTTGAACTCACCACCGTGAGATCAAGAGTCATATGCTCTGACTGAGCCAGCCAGGTGCCCTGTTTTAATTTTATTTTATTAGTACCATCTGTATCTATAACACCCCCTCTCCCCACTAAACTGGGATTCCTTTTATTAGCCTTTATCCCAGGACTCTGCATAGGATTTCATCTACAACAAGCCTTCCCCCTGGTTGATTATGGTCAAATACACATAACATAAACTTTACCATTTTAACTGGTCTTCCTTCCCACCAAACACCCTGCACACATACTCTAAATACCATATTGCCCTGTGTATATGAGACATAATTACACTAAATATCATATATATACATATGTATACATATACATTCATATACATATATATATGAATGAATTTACATGACGTGTGTATAAGATTTATACACACTAAATATCATATATATGTTATATGTGGTCCAGCCATACACTAAGCACCACATATACCTATATCACCACATATATGATAAATGATACCTCTATCTGCGTGCTCTGGCACCAGCTACGGCATGTACTCTGTAGACGGCATGTCAGCATGCACACTAAATACTGTGTATGCATGTGTGTAAGATATATGTAAACCGATTATACACATATCAGTTACACATGGCCGTGTAAAGCTGTTTTCTCATCTGTAAGGCGAGGGACCTAGAACCCCCACCTTAGAGGGTGGATGTGAAGTGGTTACCAGACAAAGGGCTTCCTAAGTGTCGCTATTAAATTGCACTAATTCTTTCACCACTGGAGAAGGGCGCTTTTCATTTTTGGGTCTCAGTTTCCACATCTCCAAATGGGGGGAAGTCCTAGTGCGGAGGGCCCCTGTGGGGTTTAAGGAGAGAGCAGGAGGTCCCTCGGTTTCCGCCGGCGTGCGGGGCAGCATCGCCCGGGAGGCCGCCGGGCCCGCCCCCCGCGAATCCGGTCCGGTCCGGGGGTCCGCACCTCGGGGGAGCTCGGGCCGGCGCCGGCACTGCGGGTGGGGGGCTCGGTGGGGTGCTGACCAAGGGCCGGAGCTCCAAGCCCGGCACGCAGCAAGTGCACGCTCCGAAACTGCTGGCGGCGGCGCTGCAGTTACTATTACCTAAACAACAGCGACAACCGGAGCAGCTCGGACGGACCGAGCCGCGCGCACCACTCCCCTGCATAGGTGCTGTCCTCGGACCCAAAGTCTGGGCCGGGAAACTGAGGCAGGGAGGGGCGAGGAATTCCCAGACCCTTCCGGGTCCCTCCCGCGATCCCGGGTGCGTGATCCTCCCCACGACGAAAACCCGGCGGAGTCACCGGCGGCCACGTGACGGCAGCTGGGGACCCGCCGCAGTCGGCTCCGGGGAGAGCACGGTCTGCGCCGGAGCGCCTCGCCGCCCCCGCCCGGGCCCGCGGGACCACGCCCCTCCGCTCCTCCCGAGGGATTCCGGGCGGGTGGGGTGGCGGGGAGGAGGGCGTGGAGGGGAGGCAGGGCGAGGCTCGGAGGAGGAGGGAGGAGGGGGAGGGCGCGTGGAGGGAGGAGGACGTAGGTAAGGGGAGGGGCTTGGAGCGGGACGAGGGGAGGGAGGGGCTTGGAGGGAGAAGAGGAGGGAGGGGCCTGGAGGGAGGAGTAAGGGGAGGGGCTTGGAGCTGGACGAGGGGAGGGAGGGGCTTGGAGGGAGAAGAGGAGGGAGGGGCTTGGAGGGAGGGGTAAGGGGAGGGGCTTGGAGCTGGAAGAGGGGAGGGAGGGGCTTGGAGGGAGAAGAGGAGGGCGGGGCCTGGAGGGAGGGGTAAGGGGAGGGGCTTGGAGCTGGAAGAAGGGAGGGAGGGGCTTGGAGGGAGAAGAGGAGGGCGGGGCCTGGAGGGCGGGGTAAGGGGTGGGAAGGGGAGGAGGGAGCGGAGAGGGAAGGGAGGTGGAGGGGCTGGCAGGGAGGAGTGGGGAGGAGGGCGGAGGGCGGTGCGGAGAAAGGAGTGAGGCGACAGGGAGGAGGATGGAGGAGGAGCGGCTGGAAAGGACCCGACGGCAGCGCAGCCGCAGTAGGAAAGAAGAGGAGGGGACGTAGAGTCAGGGGCGGAGGGGCGAGGGGAGGGGCGCTGAGGAGGAAGGTGGAGGGCTGGAGGCCGGAGTCGGGGGGAGGGGGTGAAGGAAGGGGAGCTGGAAAGGAGGTTGGGGAGGGCGGAGGCCAGGTGAACGGTGAAGCGGAGGAGGAAGGGGGGGAAAAACGGTCCGGAGGCGCCAGGTTGGAAACGGGTGGGAGCGGGGTGACTGGCATCACCAGGTCCGCCTGGGCTCGATCCCAGCTGCGCGTCCTTGGACCAGTGTTGTCATTTTCTGAGCCTGGGTCTTCTCCCCTGAGGGGAGGCTGCGTGTAAGGGAACCGCCGTGGAGGGCTGCTCCGTGGGCCGCAGGGCCAGTCCACGCAGCCTCCGACCCGGGGACCTCCAAGGGGACCCCGCAAAGCCGCGCTGTCCCGCACACCTTGTGCGCACGTGCAAGTAAGTGCCCGCGTCCGCGCCGCCCGCTGTGGCCGGCGCGGCGGTGGGACTGAACTTTTAGCTGCATTTGATTTTAGTTAATATAAGTTGTCATAGTTACATGTGACCCCGGCTGCTGTGTTCAGCTTTGCAGCTCTAAAGCCTTAGCTGTTTGTATTGTATATGCTAAGCCTCTCGTATTTTGTAACAGTTTGATGGGTCCTCGTGAAGACCCTACAGCACCAACAGTCACAACGGCAATACCTCATTACTGGGTCTTTATGAAGTGCCAGGGACGGTTGTAATGTTGAGCCCCTGACGTGGAAGAACCCACTGGGTCCTCACAGTGTCTCTCTGGGGTGTGCGCTCTTACAGTGTGTCCTGACAACCTTCACTACTGCTGTCACTTACTGTGTGCCCTGTGCCAGGTACCCTGAGAAGCCCTTGGCACATATAATGTGATTTAACTGCAGGAGGAGGAGGCTTCTGCCTAATGAATTTGGGAAAGGCGGCCGGAAAGGGCCAGCAAGGTGGGGACTAGCGTGTGGTTGTGAGTTGTCTCTACTTGGATGGGAGCTAGAAGACCCTGGAAGTCACGGAGAAGGGGACAGAGCAGAACTCACCTGCCCTGAGGGCTCCATCTGTTGCCCGGGGCACCTGTGTGGTCCTACATCGCCTCTTCCCATGAACCAGCTTTTGGGGTTTTTCCCAGGTCATTGCTCCTTCCTCTCCTCTGCCCCCAGCCCGCTTTCCCTTTTCCTTTTAAAACTTTCTCGTTTCGGATATTAAAAATGGCCACCTATTTGTTGCAGCTCCTGCGATATATCAAGGGTTAGACTCTGTTTTCCCGTTCCGCGAATCTGTGCTGAATCTGTGGCTTGCTTTGGCTAATAGGATATGGCGGAAATGATGGTGTGGGATTTGGAAAGTTTAAACCTTCTGATTCTATCACCAGTTCCAGCATGTTTCCCCCCCCCGCCCCCCCAACACACACACACCACCAAGCAATCATCTGACACTAACTGGGTGCTGGAGACCCTATCTACCCGGAGACAGTATCAGTTTGAAATCAGTAACTATTTCAGATAGATTTCCGTATTGGCACTCCAACCGCCAATGTATAAGAAGGCCTGTCTCAATTACTGCCTCATCCATCAGAGGCAGTGACCTTGAGCTCCTGAATTTTTGGATGGAAGAAGGTCAAAGTGTGTGTGGGGGGTGGAGATTATGCACGGCCCCCCAATGTCGTGTCTCCACTTCTTCCACACTGCTAGATCCCCTAGGTTTTAGCTGCATTTCCCAGCCTCCCTTGCAGGTAGGTGTGGCCAAGCGACTAGCTTTTGATGGGTGAGGGGCCTCCGGAGGCATCAGGTGAGGGCTTTCAGGCAGAGCACTGCCGCCTTCAGATTCTGGTTTTGCCACCCTCCCTGCTAAGGAACCTTGGGAGGGCTCCTGGGTGGCTCAGCCGACTTCACCTTAGGCCATGATCTTGCGGTTTGTGGGTTCAAGCCCCGCATCAGCCTCTGTGCTGACAGCTCAGAGCCTGGAGCCCGCTTCGGATTCTGCGTCTCCCTCTGTCCCTGCCGCTTCTATCTCTCTCTCTCAAGAGTAAATACTAACAAAAAGGAACTTTGGGAAAGGGACTTAATTTTTGTACACATCAGTCTCCCCATCTGTACAGTGGGGGTAGGGATAGTATTATCTAACGTACAGTGTTGTTGTGAAGGACACATGGAGTCATACAGTGGAGCATGGAGAGCAGTTCCTGGCACAGACGTACTATATGTGTGGCCATGAGCATCATAATTTATTATCACCTCCTAAGCTTGGTGGGAGGTTTAAGTGCAACTCCGCTCCGTGCCTAGTATCAGAACAAGCTTCCCTAGTGTTTATTGGTCTCCCAAGACCAGGGAGAGATGCTAGGGGGGAATTATATCCATCCATCTATCCGCCCCCCCCCACAACACTAAAGGACATTCAATAGATTTTCCATTTCCTTCATCATAGATACTTATTTGCCCAATAAATATTTGCCAAGGCATGAAGATTCATAGGAGGGACCTTTCTTTTGCTCACATTTCTTTAAAGAACTGCCTGTAGAGATGCGGATGTTTATTTATAAGTGATCACCTGCTTTCCAGAGAAGGTGAGAGGTGGGAAAGAAGTGGAGGAGAAGGAGAGGCAGGTGTGGAGCTGGGATTCTTTTCACTGCTGAATTCAATGTGGCGCGAGGCGGCTGGTGTTGAGCACAAGGGCGTGGAAGAAGGGAGGGAGGAAATAATTGGGTCAAGGAGGAGCCCGAGGTTTTTTTCCCTTCTTTCCCCTTGAGTAGTGGGAGAGAGACTAAGAAATAAAGCGGGCGTCTGATATATGAAGACTTCTATTTCCTGCATCCTTTGACTAGCAGGGATCTCAGGGGACCAGAGGCTTCCGGGTGAGCAGGGAGCCTTTCACTCAATCAGTCCCCAGCACGTCCTCTGTGGCAGACACAGCTCTAGGAGCTGGGAATCCAGCAGTGAGCAAACTGAAGCCCCTTGTCACCTGGAGCCCCCATGCTAATTTCTGAGTGGGTAAGAAGCAGTGAGGTGGGGGTGGGGGGGTGGCTTCAGCTTTGGCAGTCGGGGAGGATCTCTGTCAGAAGGTGACATTTGAGCAGAGCCCTGATTAGCAATACTCCCAGTAGGAGAGGAAACCCCGCTGTTTCTGGGTTGCTAATTTATTGAGACTCTCCAGTGGCAGAGACCGAGCAGAGCGTACTTACCCTGTCTTATCTGAAACCGGGACCCTCCAGGTACCTTTCAAAAAAAACTAGTGAAATCACACAAGCCTACAGGGTAGCATCGAAAATAAGACAGCATGCCTTTCATGTATTCGACACTCAGATTTTTTTTAATTACATAGGTACATGGCTTTGATTTTAAAAAGTAGTTTAAGGGGCACCTGGGTGGCTCAGTCAGTTAAGCATCAGACTTCTGCTCAGGTCATGATTTCTTGGTTTGTGAGCTCGAGCCCAGTATCAGGCTCTGTGCTGACAGCTCAGAGCATGGAGCGGCTTCGGATTCTGTGTCTCCCTCTCTCCATGGCCCTCTCCTGCTTGTGCTCTCTGTCTCGGTCTCTCTCTTTCTCTCTTTCAGGCACCTTCAGGAGATGTACATACACACCCCCCTCATCTCATCTGATCCTGACAGGGCCAGCAAACAAGGGAATCAAATGGTAGGACCCTCTTTCCCTCTACACCCGAGGGAGGGTTTCCATGCCAATCAACCGTCTCTCACAGATGGAAAAGAGAAGACAGGTTGGCTCCCCACGAATGGATCTGGGCTGCTCTCTGGGAGAAGAAGACCCCTGAGGAGACCTAGTGTAAAGACTGAACAAAGTTGACACAGCCAGCCATGGCCCAGCCCCCCTCCCCTCAGGAATGTGCGATCCCTGGGGGTGAGACTGGGGAGGAGAGGTGTGTCTCCTGATGGTGACGAGCCTCCAGAAGTAGTCTGCCCTGTGCAGCGGGACAGGGGCGGGCTTTAGAGACAGTCTCTCAGGTCTGAATCACAACTCTGCTATTTACTGCCTTTGTGAGCCAGATGACTATGACCTGTGTGAGCCAGGTGACTCGGTTTAATAGCTGTCAGAAGGCATTGGGAATTGGGAGTGAGCAAGACCGTTCATATCCCAGCTCTCAGAGGGGACTCACCTTCTCTGAATCCCTTTTTAAAGAGTATTATTTTATTTTATTTCTTGACAGTTAATAAGTAAAAACATTTTCTTTGTCAAAGGTCAAAACATATTGATAAAGCAAGACTTCCTGCCTGTCTCACTTCATCAACCCCGGCCGTCTTCTCTGGAGGTGAGTAGCTGGTGGGTTTGGGGGGCTCTGGAGGATGCTTTTCCTTCTCGTGCACATACATGTCTGTACCCATAGAAGTAGATGCAGTTTTTGTGTGCATGTCTGGAAATGCGTTGATTCACTCTCTTTATCCATAGAACAAGTCTGGCCAATATTACCCATCCCGTAATAAGAATGCCAAAAATATATAAGTCTCTTCCTATGATATATATACTATTATTATTGAATACACTTTAATAATTAAACCTATGTATCATATTTGATGCTAAGGTGCACTTTTTTTACATTCTAATATCTCTGACATTGAAATATGCCTTAATATTATATCTTTGGATTTGAGGATTTTAACTTTTTGAGCAAAACCGTCACATTCACAGCACACCACTGTGAAATTAACCAAATATAACAAGGCCACTCTGTCTAGTCCTGATCCTCAAAAAATAAAACACTTCCTGTAAACCTATAATCCATGGCCAAAAACTTAATCCCTAAGTTTAGCCTAGCTGAGATTTGAAGATATGTGTTCCAGCAGGATAATCATTTAACAAAATTACTGCCTTTTTTTTTTTTTTATCATGAGTGAACAAATGTAGCCTTTAAGATTGGTAATCTTGTGAGCCTTTTCTCTTAAATGCTTGTTGTGTCCTAAATTTGGCGAGCCTTTATGTACACATCTATGTGTCCAGCGAAAATATTCAGCACCGTTGTACATGTTGTTGGGTTTTCATATGAGGGATGTCAGACTGCTTCTGTGGTTTTGGAACCTGCTTTTTTCCACACAGTATGTCCATGTGATGGTGTGTCTTCAAGAACTTTCCATATCAATCCACCAAGATCTACTTTATTCTGTAAAATGAGAGTAATAAGATCACCCAAGTGACAGCATGGAGGAGGGCACATATTTCTCTAAGCAGACTCAGCAACTCTGCTGTTTTACTATTTCACCCCACACCCCCAGGTGACTAGCAACTTTAAGGTTTTAGGCAACTAGGTGAATTTTCTCACTTCAATCATCCATCTTTCCCCTGCAGAATAAATTGAACAGTTTTCAGTAGTGGTAAAACAGAAAGGTCTTTGGTGACAGGTTGCCCTGGTTAAATCCTGGCTATTTACAAGTTGAATTTGGGCCTTTCCCAAGTGTGAGGCTCCCAAATGATCACTCTCTGGAAATAACCTTAATGTCCGGCAGCTGTGGGAAGGATCACACAGCTAGATGTAGCCACATAGTGGGATCAATTCCCTGGAGTTGCTAAAAAGAATGAAGTAGATTCTCTTCTTTGTGGGCTAATCCTCATGGATAGGATTCCTTGTCTGATGCCACACATCCCTGTCTTCTGGGCCACAGCCAAAGGACCAGGGTGGGAAACAACAGATCACCAGCCTATGGAGTGTTCTCATAAGAATTCATGATTAGATGATTCAGCTGGGAAGACCATGGGCTGCATCCAGCCAACTGATATGTTGGTTCACTCATCTTCTTTTTAATTTAATGAGTTGCCATCATTAAAATATTGGGAAGGGCACCTGGATGGCTCAGTCAATTAAGCGTCCGACTTTGGGTCAGGTCATGATCTCACAGTTTGAGTTACAGCCTTGCACTGGGCTCTGTGCTGACAGCTCAGAGCCTGGAGCCTGCTTCACATTCTGTGTCTCCCTCTCTCTATGCCCCTCTCCCAGTCACACTCTGTCTCTCTCTCAAAAATAAAAAAACATTAAAATATTGGGATATTTTGGGGCAGTAGTCTGGCTCAGTTGGTAAAGCATCTGACTCTTAATCTTGGGTGTACAAGAGTTTGAACCCCATGGTGGGTGTACAGATTACTTAAAAATAGTGATTAAAAAAATTTAAAGATATTGGGAGGGGGCACCTGGGTGGCCGAGTCAGTTGAGTGTCCGACTTTGGCTCAGGTCATGATCTCATGGTTCGGGGACTGCTGTCAGTGCAGAGCACACTTTGGATCCTCTGTCCCCCTTTCTCTATCCCTCCCCCACTTTACCTCAAAAGTAAACATTAAAAATAAAAGATACGGGGATGTTTTGTGTTTACAAACATCAACTTTTCAGTCATTCAGTCCTTCAAAAATAAAAACAGTCATAGAACATCCAGTATGTGCCAAACAGTGTTTAAAGTGTTAGAGGCTCAGGAATGAGCTAGAAACACAGTTCCTACCATCATGGAGTCTACATTCTAGAAGGTGATGCAGATAATAAGCAAGAAAAAAATTGTGTGTGTGTGTGTGTGTAATGTAATGAGCTCCACTTCTTTAGGGAATTTGGAATGTCAATACCCACTATGCCAACAACTCCATGAGAAGATAGAAAAGTAGCTAGGAGCCAGGGATATCTGGGTGGCTCAGTCAGTTAAGCGTCCAACTCTTGATTTTGGTTTAGGTTATGATCTTACAGGTCAGTCAGTTAAGCACCCGACTTGATTTTGGCTCAGCTCATGATCTCATGGGTTCATGGGCTCACGCCCCATGCTGTCAGTGTGGAGCCTGGTTGGGATTCTCAAGCTCCCTCTTTCTCTGACTCTCCCACATTCATACACTCTCTCTCCCTCTCTCAAATAAAATAAATTTTTAAAAAATGGATAAGAGCTAGACTTCAGTGACTTTGAGCTGATCAAAGAGCTCATATCAGAGGCTTGAAGCTTCCTACTTCTTGAAATGGTGTGGAAACCATCCCCTTAGGGGAAGGGGATGTGCCTCCAACATCCTGGATGTCCCCTGCAATAGCCAACACATAGTGGGTGCTTTACGAATGTCTGTCTCTTGAGTGATAGGGGGAGCTGTGGCTTTCCTGGTGACCAGATTTTTGGGAAAAACAAATTTATTCATTCGTTCATTCATTAATCCCACAGTGGTTGGATTTTATGCCAGAGAGTCATTTTTTAAGAACTTGGACAGTTCAAAACCCACCTAATTTAAGACCAATCCTAACAGAAGGTGGTTGGTATGTCTCTTTACCAGTGAGAGTGATATTAGAATAACAAGCATAGTTTACAATGTTCACAATTGGTCATATTCAAAAGTATGGATTTTTAAGGAATTTTTAAATTGTGAGGCTTCTTCTCATCTTTTCTTTTAAAAAAATGCCCCCCCCCCCCCGTGCTCATGATTTCACATGTTTATAATTCAGGTTAGCATAAAATATAGTCATGTTGTATTTATATAAATCTACAATAATATCCTTCTTGTGACCCCACTTCACATCATAAGAACTAAGGCCTTTCCAAAAACTCACCTATATCTGTACAGCAACTCCTCTGTTTCCCCCCAGCCCAAGGTAACCATCAGCCCGAATCCTGGGCACCTTTCCCTTGTTTTGCTTTTTGTACAATATCCCCCCCCCCCCGGAGATGCTTTGGAAACTCCGTGTTAATGATTCCAGTCAGACTGTAGCCAGGGCCTACTGTCCTAAGAGTCAAAGCTGCCTGTTAGAAATGACTCTGCAGTTTTCGCCCTCCTCTGCTTTCATCTGTGCTCCCCACAGCCAGAGAGTTTTGTTTCCAGGCAACGACAGGGATTTTCCCAGGCTGATGCAGATAGGTTCTTTGAAAAAGGGAGAGGAGGAGGGGGGAGGGGGAGGGCGGTAAGAAGGGGAGATTGAGAGATGGAGAGAGAAGGGTAGAGAGAGCCATCTCCAGCTAGTCCGCTGGGGATTCAGCACCGAGGACAGCTCAAGCAGGCCGGTTCAGCACCACGGACAGTTCCATGTAGCTGCTGCCTCCGCCACATACATGAACTCTTCTGAGCAGATTCCTGGACCCAGCCGTCACCCCGAGTTTCCGAATGCTGGTATCTGGGTAACCTAGGGGCTCCTGGTGTTAACCTCAGAAACACAGGCATCGAATATTTAACATGCCCCAAAGAGGGAATTCTGGATTTTCTCACACACACAAAGTTGGTCTACTCACTTCATTCACTATAGAGCACGTACTTGCTCAGACTGAAAGTCCAAAAGTCTGCCTTGATTCCTTCGTTTTTCCTACCCCTCACATGCCATCCATTATCCTCTCAGCGCCGCCGCTAAAGTGTATCTTGCATCTGTCCACTGCCGTCCCCCTGCTGTCACCGCCTCATTCCAGTCTACCATCATGTTTTACACGATTGATTGCAACAGCCTCCTCACGGATCTTCCCGTTTTACCTCCTGCCCCTTCTAGAGTTTCCTCCACACAACAGTTTCAGCCATGCCTTGAAAATGGAAACTGGATAATATCACACCCTTCCTCAGTGCCTGTCCATAATTTCCCAATGCAAAACAATAACATTCAAAATGTCACTGTGGCTTTCAAGACCCTGGATGGCTATCTGATCCTATATCCTGTTACTTTCTCCCTTGCCTGACCACTCTGGTCACATTGGCCTCCTTGTTGTTCCTCAGGGCCTTTGCACCTGCTGTTTTTTCTACCATGAATTCTTGCATAGCTGTCTCCTTTCAGGTCTTATCTCAAAATACCACTTTTTCAAAAAGACCTCTCCGGACCACTCCCATCTAAAGTGGCCTCACAGTTACTATCATGCCAGTCTATTTTATGTAATTCATAGAATTAACACAAACTATATTTTGTTCTATGTTTATTGGTTTGTCTGCTTCATTTCACTAGACTATAAATTCCATTAAGTCACAGGCCTTGACTGTCTTGGCACTCAGAACGATATCTGCAACATAACAGCTTTTTATTTTTATTTATTTTTAAATCGTTAATGTTTATTTTTGAGAGAGAGAGAGTGTGTGTGCGTGAATGGGGGAGGGGCAGAGAGAGAGAGGGAGACACAGAATCTGAAGCTGGCTCCAGGCTCTGAGCTGTCAGCACAGGGCCCCAACAGGGGGTTCAAACTCATGAACTGCAAGATCATGACCTGAGCTGAAGTTGGATGCTTAATTGACTGAGCCACTAAGGTATCCCTAGAACAGATTTTTATTTATTTTTATTAATTTTTAATGTTTTAATTTATTTCTGAGAGGGACAGACAGCGTGAGCAGGGGAGGGTCAGAGAGAGAGGGAGGTACAGAATCTGAAACAGGCTCCAAGCTCTGAGCTAGCTGTCAGCGCAGAGCCCGATGTGGGGCTCAAACCCACAAACCGTGAGATCACGACCTGAGCTGAAGTCGGATGCTTAACCGACTGAGCCACCCAGGCACCCCTATAACAGCTTTATAAAAATATTTGTTGAATTGCTGAATAAATGAGTGAATGAATGAATGGACACCCAGCCAGCATTAAATTGTCCCTTCCCAGCTACTCATGGAGCCCCAGAGAGGTCAACAGTACTCAGTTCCTGCTAGACCAGTAGTCATAGGTGCTAATTCAGGGTTTGACAGCTGTGTTTTAAGTCCCCAAGACCACTCACCGGGCTGATGATTCACTAGCAGAACTCCCCATGTAGGTATACTCATGGTTATGATGTTTTACAGTGAAAGGTAAAAAAGCACCATCAGCAAAGGGAAAAAGCTCATAGGTGTAACACATCTTCTCTTTTGCTATGACCTCATGGTAATCAGAGTTTACTTCTTCACCCCTTGGCCTGCTATGAAGAGGGAAGATGTGTCACAGCTAGGGGGATGGCTCATTGGGGGACAATGATCCAATCTACCACATTAAGTGGCAGATTCTAGGTATGATTTATTAATCTTGATTATATTTCCATTTTTTATTATGGCACATGGAACTGGCTTTCCACTTGTAAAGTGCTGAGAAGTTTCCTTTTTTTAAGGTGTATTTATTTAGAAAGGAAGGGGGCTCCTGGGTGGCTTAGCTGGTTAAGCCTCTGACTTAGGCTCAGGTCATGGTCTCACGGTTCGTGGGTTCGGGCCCCACGTCTGGCTCTGTGCTGACAGCCAGCTCAGAGCCTGGAGCCTGCTTCAGATTCTGTATCTCCCTCTCTCTCTGATCCTCCCCTGCTCATCTCTCTCTCTCTCTCTCTCTCTCAGAAATAAATAAAACATAAAAAAATATTTAGAAAGGAGGGAGCGCACATGCACAAGTAGGCTCTGTGCTGTCAGCACAGAGCAGCGCCCGATGTGGGGCTCCATCCCACAATTGTGAGATCATAACCTGAGCCAAAATCAAGAGTCAGATGCTTAACCAACTGAGCTCCCCAGGTTCCAGCAAAGTTTCCTTTGTTTTTTTTTTTTTTAATATTTTTATTTATTTCTAGGAGAGAGAGAGAGAGAGAGTGCGAGCAGGGGAGGGTCAGAGAGAGAGGGAGACATAGACTCTGACATAGACTCTGAAAGTTTCCTTTGAAGAGGCACTTAAAAAAGAATAGAAAGTGCGTTTATTTAAAATAAAATTACAACTTACAAATATACAGATGTTATGTGGAAAGGGAAGCAGTCATATGGTGATTTCCATAAATGCAGAGATTGGCAAAGATTGTGAAAGGGAAATGTGAGAGACTGAAGTTTGAGAAAAGTCAGAGGAAGATATAGAATAGGATTCCAGACACACTGTCTGCTATGGGTGTTGTGCCCGATTCACGAGTTCCCAGAGACCTCCAAGGAGCCGACACCGATGCAAATACAAAGGGTCTTTATTACAAGCTCGAGCAGGGGCTCATCCGCCTACTGGTGTCGTGGCAGCAAGATGAAGCCAAGAACAATAGCAAACAGGGTTTTTAAGGAGTAAGGGATGGGGGTGTTACAGTACATGTAGCATCATCACATAAGCACCAATTACAATTACAACTTTGACCATTCAGTATCTGTGAGGTGTTTGTTACTTTTGGCGGGACCCAATCATGACTTTTGAGAATCCTTTGAAAATGACCAATTATGAGGTGAGTTCAAAGGGCCCACGTGGGGTTCAGGCAAGCGGTGAGAAATTGGCTAGTTTGTATCTGCAGTTCCCAGCCTTGACTCAGACCATAGCAATGTTTTTTGATTAGCTGAACTGAGGGTGGTCCGAGGATGGCTTTAGCCTTAAACAGTCTGAGATTGGGACTGGGATTGGGGCTACGTGCAGCCCGAGGTTTCTCTTAATGGAGGCCTTAATTTTTGGCTCTTCAGGGGAAGGAGTCATTTCCTAAGAAATCACTCAGTAGCCCCTCCCCACCTCTGACCTTGGGGAAACCCCTCAAACCTGAGTCTATTTTAAGAATAACCTTTATTTTTTAAATGCTTATTTATTTACTTATTTACTTGTTTCGAGAGAGACAGACAGACAGAGCTCGAGCAGGGAGGGGGGAGAGAGACAGACAGACAGACAGACACAGAATCCAAAGCAGGCTCCAGCCTCCAAGCACAGTACAGAGCCGGATGCAGGGCTTGAACCCACGAACAGTGAGATCATGACCTGAGCGGAAGTGAGCCACCCAGTGCCCTGAGAACAGCCTTAATCATCTGAACTATCAGGATCACACGTGGGATTTCCCCCCATGTTGAGGATCTGGTGTTCAATAATAGTGACTCAGTCTGTATACGGTGTGCATGTGTTAACTCCTCTGATGTTCATGATAACACCCTATGAGGTAGGAACGTTATTGTCTTCGTTTATAGGTAAGGAAACTGAGACCCAGTAATTCACTTCCCAAGGTTACACAGCTGGTATACAGTGGCTGTAGGTCTGGAGCCAGCTCTCAAGTCCGCCCAAGGCCCCATGAGCTGGCCAGCTCCCCTCGTGTCCTGCGCTGGGCGTTTTGCGACGGAAGGAAGGGGTGAAGGGGTGAATGAGGAGCCTTACTCTAAATCCGCCTCTCCCCACCTCTCCTCTCTTCACACTGAACTATGCTTGGAATGGCTGGAAGCTCATCTCCTAAACTTCTTTTTTCTTATTATTTTTTAAATTTTTATTTATTTTTGAGAGGGAGAGACAGAGACAGGGCATGAGTTGGGGAAGAGCAGAGAGAGGGAGACACAGAATCCGAAGCAGGCTCCAGGTCCCACGCTGTCCGCACAGAGCCTGACGCGAGGCTTGAACCCACGAACTGCGATACCATGACCTGAGCCAAAGTTGGACACCCAGCTGACTGAGCCACCCAGGCGCCCCATCATCTCCTAGGCTTCTAAACAAAGAAAGCTTCCCCTCCCACTTACATGGCAAATACGGAAACGCCTAAGAAGTGATCTTGATCCTCCCATGTTCTTGCCACCCCCCCCCCCCACTTTTCCCCTCCCTCTCCTCGCCTTCCCCTCCCCCGCTGCTTCCGCTTCTGCGCAGCTGCAATAGCTGCAGCGCCGGCTCTGCAGTGCCGGGACTGGGTCTGGTTGGGGAGGGTGAGTCCTTCGAGGGACCCCCACGGCCGGGAGGTGGGCCTGGGAAACTGGGGTGGGAGTGGGGGTGCCGGTGGCGACCTCGGGAGCCCGCGTGTGAATGTGTGCGAGTCTGTGTTCGGGGGTGGGAGCGGAGGTGCTCTAGAGGCGCAGGCCCGGGGAGGGGGTCTCCAATCCCTCTACCGCAAGAGGGGTCAGGCTGGGTCTGGGTCGCGTCCGTTTGTCCGCCCGGAGCGGACTGTCCGGCCGGCGGCGTGCCTCGCCGTGCGCAGGGGGGGACTGAGCCCGCGTGGCGCACCTCCGGGGGTGGCCGCGTGCGCGTGTGCCCAGGTCTCGCGGGGGTCTTGGCGTGTGGGTCGCCTGCCCGCACCCCCGCCCCGGGGCGTGCAGCACGCCGTGTCCGTGTGCCCGCCCGCGTGTGCACCTGCACATGTGTGCGTTCTGCGTCTCGGAGCGCGTGTACCGCGCTGCGGCGGCCCTGCCCGCAGGCCCGGGGGTCGGACACGCTTGCGTCCCGCCCAGCTCGGGTTAGCTGTGTGGCTTTGATCGAGGGCCTTCTCTGTCTGTAAAATGGGCGTGGCAGTATCTGCGGTGGCGAATTATGGAGAGGAGTCCGTTAGGAAGAGGGTGCGGCGTGCGCCCTCGGCCTGGCACCCCGGCGCCCCTGGAAACCGTGGCCGCCAGGGTTACTGTTACTGTTGTGGTGGCCCGTCGTCGTTACCGCATCCCCCTCTTTCCTTCTCCGCGGGTAACCTGTTTGCTATTTCTCCGAGGACAGGGAGGCTGTGAGGTGTGAATTCCCCCCCCCACGCACCATCCGCTCACCCCCCCGTCAGCCCCGCAGATTTCTGTCCCTCCCCTCCTCCCGCCTCCATCCAACGCGGATGACCTGTTTGCTATTTCTCCGTGGACAGGCTGTGCGGTGTGAATTCCTACGCATGCGCGCGCGCGCGCACACACACCCCCCCCCCCCCCCCTACCCTCCCTCCCCCACCCGCAGCCCCGCAGATTTCTCTCTGTCCCTCCCCTCCTCCCGCCTCCTTGTAACCAGATCCACCCTCTTCTGACCTGGGCCCCCAGGCTCCCATCTCCATTGGCCACCCCTCTCCCTGGGCCGCCTTTCGTATTCTCTTCAACACAGAATTATATCTCATATTAGAAACAGAGAGAGAAAAAAGAAAAGGAAAAAAGAACCAAACACGACCCCCACTCGTGCCGTTTCACTAACTCTTTCACGAAGGCCAGTATTTTTTTCCCCGTGGAAAATGTTTGGGTTCCCAGCCGCCTCTCCCCACCCGCTACGCCCCCGCCGGCGCACACCAAGATTGCAGCCCCACGACCCGTGCCCTTGGGCTCGCTGGCCTGGTGGCTTCCTTTTAAACATTTGAAAGTATTGGCATTTTGCAGTGCGGAAGATGTCCTCTGAAACTGTCGACTTCCGGGGTTCTCTTGAGTGGGACGGTAGGAGACGCTGGGCCCACGTTCTCACCCTGCAAGTACGGGCTGGACGGAACGGGGCCGCTCCTTAGACACAGTCGCCACTACTCCGTGTCCCCTCTGCCCATACCAGGCTCCGCTCACGTTGGCATTTGCTCCCGTTTTCCTTACCACAGAGAAGTATTTCTCAGGGAAGTATTTAATTTTCACTTTCAAACAGTGGAAGTAAAAGCGGGAGGTGTGGGTGGGGACGGACTCTTTTAATAGCTTTTTAGTTTGCGTCCAAACTCCTGGAGGGGGCCTGCCCTGCAACACCAGGTCAGCTGCTCCCCGTGCTCCCCTGCACGCACTTTTCTTCCTCCCGCCGGGACAGTGAGCTACGGAAGGGGCCCAGCTCCTCCTCCCGTCCCCGGTACTCAGTACAGGTGTGGCACAAAGCTCGGGCTGAGAAATGCTTTGAAAATGTCATTTGCATTCAAATACTCGCGGGTGGCGAGTTTTAACGGGGTGCCACAGGAAGTGAGGTCTCGGCTCAGCCCTGAGGTGTGGGCACAGTTTCCAGGCACAGAAGCGCAAGGACAGAGCACTGGTTTGTTCCTCCACTTACCAGGCTGGAGGTATTCATCTCCTTTGGTTTTAGAAGAAAACTCACTACAGCTCTGAGGTAGCCGCTACTATAGACACCCCCATTTTACAGAGGAGCATATTGAAATGTGGAGAATATTTTTCAAGTGCCTTTATTTTGAGAGAGAGAGAGAAGGGGGTGCAGAGGAGCAGAGAGAGAGAATCCCAAGCAGGCTCTGCACTGGTGGCACAGAGACCGACGTGGGGTTTGAACCCACAAACTGTGAGTTTGTGACCTTAATCTTATCTCCAGTCTTAATCTGCCCTCACCCTGTAACCAGTTCTCTTATAATTTAAAAAAATTTTTAAGTATTCATTCATTTTATGAGAGAGAACGAGAACAAGCATGGGAGGGGCAGAGAGAAAAAGGGAGACACGGAATCCGAAGCAGAGGCTCCAGGCTCCGAGCTGTCATGTCAGCACAGCTCTTGACGTGGAGCTTGAACTCATGAACTACGAGATCATGACCTGAGCCAAAGCCGGACACTCAACCGACTGACCCGCCCAGGCCAGTGAGGCTAGTGGACACTGGCAGGGAAGATGGTGGCGCCCTGGCCAAGAGCAGGGGACCCAGGAGGCAGAGTGTGCAGGGGGCTGGGGAGAGAAGGCACAGGTATCTGGGGAAATGCATTTGAATTTGGGTTTTGAGGGTCTGTGAGTCACCCCTGTCCGTAAGGAAGACCTACATGATGATAGTGATGTAGAAGCAAAGGACATTTTCTGCGTCCCACAATGCATGTTAGTTTCTGTTAAGAAAACATTTCAGATCTACTCACAGGTACAAGGATGGCTCTGAGAGCCACCATCCTTCCATTTTCCAGGTTCAGAAATCATTTGTTTGCTCTGACCCCTTTTGTCTATTTGTTTTGCCTTCACTGCAGAAGATCTTATCTTATATTTTGAAGTAGGCTCCACGCCCAACATGGAACTTGAACTCACGACCCTGAGATCGAGAGTCAGATGCTCTACTGACTGAGCCACCCAGGCGCCCCTCTTAAGTATTTTAGAGCAAATCTCAGCCATCACTCATCAGTTCACCCTCACATACCACAAAGACATCTCTAAAAAAATTGAGATGGACATTTTCTTAACTGTCCAAAAGGCCATGTCCACACCCAATGAAACCAATGAGAATCCCTTGACATCCCAGTTCATAATCAATTTCCTGGTCTTAAAAATTTTTTTCACACCAGGTTTCTTTGATTCTGAGTCCAACCATGGTTCCTACATGCATTTGATTGTGGAGTTGCTAACATCTCTTTGAATCTAGACTGTATTCCCTATGGTTTTAAATTTTGATATAATAAATTTTATTTGCATAAATGTAATCAAAGGAGAAAATGCTTTAAAAAGCTTTTTTTCCCTCCACACCAAGACGATTTACTCTCTTTTTAAAGTTACTATTCACGAGGGCATTCGGTGGGTTAATAAAACACAATGTGGATGATACATGCAGTTTCTTAGAATAAGATAGTAAACCAGTGTTAGTTTCAAGGTAAAGGGTTACACAACGTAGCTCAGATACCTTCTTGCAAACAACCTTCTGAAATTCGGGTTGACAAGGTATGTACAATGAGAATATTAACGAGTATTTTGTTTAAATGTTTATTTTGAGAGAGAGAGCACACATGAGCAAGGAAGGGGCAGAGAGAGGGAGAGAAAGAATCCCAAGGTGGCTCCGAGATGTCAGTGCAGAGCCGTGGGGCTCGATCCCACGAACTATGAGATAATAACCTGAGCTGAAATCAAGAGCCAGACACTTAGCCCACTGGGCCGCCCAGGCACCGCTCTCTGCCCCCCACCTTGGAACTCCTATTCCCTCTCTTGCTTCATTTGTTCCCTAGAGCACTGACCATCACTTGGTGCGCTGTCTGGTCCCACCCCCGCCCCACAAGAGCAATGGGCTTTGCCTCCATCACTGCGCTGTCTCTGGCACCTAGGTGACACTGTAAATACTTGATGAATGACTAAATATTTGTCAGTCCTCAGGTTCTGAATCCCGTGCCCGGGAACCCAGCGGGAGCTGGAGGAGAAAGAGGAACTTGCCTTGCAAACCCCACCTCTCGGGAAGATGCAGAACCTCAGGCCTGAGCAGATTCGGGGGCTGCTGGAGCCCGAGAGGGCCAAGACGCTGCTGCCTCGGGAGAGCAGGGCCTGGGAGAAGCGCGCCGCCTCCACCAAAGACTGGGTGGCGCTGGAGGTCGGGCCCGCCAGCCGTGACGGTGACGAGAAAGGTGAGGGGGTGGGGGATCCCGTGGGAGGTTGGGGGGCGGGGGAGACACAACATTCATTAACATTCATTCACCGAATATTTATGGAGCCATGTGGCCGTCAGCTTTTGCTGTGGAGCGAGTCGCCCCAAAACTCAGTGGCTTAAAGCAACAGTCATTGATCTGCTGATGATGCTGCAGGTCAGCAGGATGACATGGGCTCAGGGGACAGCTCGCTGGCTTCCCTTACCTGCATCTGCACCTGCAGCCACAGTGAGCTGTCAAGGCAGCTGGTCGACCTCGAGTGTCCAGCTGGTTCCAGGGTGCTAGCTATAGCCGGCCAGCCTAGGTCCGTTCTCGCGAGAGTTGCCCAGGCCATCCAAGGATGGTTCTCACGAGAGTTGCCTTGGCCTGCCCCAGCCCATTCTCATGAGAGTTGTCCAGGCTCATTTTCACGAGAGTTGCTCAGTCCAGCCAAGGCCCATTCTCACGAGAGTTGCCGGCGCCGGACGAGAGTTGCCCAGTCCTGCCGGGGCCCATTCTCATGAGAGTTGTCCAGGCTCATTTTCACGAGAGTTGCTCAGTCCAGCCAAGGCCCATTCTCACGAGAGTTGCCGGCGCCGGACGAGAGTTGCTCAGTCCAGCCGGGGCCCGTTCTCACGAGAGTTGCCGGCGCCGGACGAGAGTTGCTCAGTCCAGCCGGGGCCCGTTCTCACGAGAGTTGCCGGCGCCGGACGAGAGTTGCTCAGTCCAGCCGGGGCCCGTTCTCACGAGAGTTGCCGGCGCCGGACGAGAGTTGCTCAGTGCAGCCAAGGCCCGTTCTCACGAGAGTTGCCGGCGCCGGACGAGAGTTGCTCAGTGCAGCCAAGGCCCGTTCTCACGAGAGTTGCATTCTCTTGGTTGCAGGTAAGAGAGGGGAGGCCTCAGTTCACAAGCCCCGTTTAAGGTGTGTTGGCAACCTAGTTGCTCACGGGCCGTTGGTCAAAATAAGCTACACGGTCAGGTTTAGCATCACTGAGGGAGGGGGCAGCTCAGGGGTGTGAACTCAGGGACCAGTGAACAAGTTGAAGGTCCTTTGGGATAAAAATCTCCCACAAGCACCGACTGTGTGCCAGGATCTAGCGGCGGACGAGATGGCCCCAGTAGAGCTCAGATTTTAGTGGAGAAACAGACGACAAGTTACGAAATAAAAAGCCCGGGCTACACATGCAATACTCGCCGTGGCGACAAGCTTGCTGTCCCAGGAGGTTGTGGTGACCAGAGCAGAGGGGAAAGACAGGGCTCAGACAGGGCCAGCGATGGGGCGCCGTGCCCGTTGTTGGGGAGTTTTGGGGAGCCACGCGAAGGTTTTGAAGAGGAGGCGGCCAGGATCTCATTTGTATTTCATTTTTTTTTTTAATGTTTTATTTATTTCTAGGACAGAGAGAGAGAGAGACAGCGTGAGCAGGGGAGGGTCAGAGAGAGAGAGAGGGAGTCACAGACTGAAACAGGCTCCAGGCTCTGAGCTGGCAGTCAGCACAGAGCCCGACGCGGGGCCCGAACCCACGAACCGCGAGATAATGACCTAAGCGAAAGTCGGACGCTTAACCCACTAAGCCACCCAGGCGCCCCGTCATTTGTATTTCAAAGAGATTCTTCTAACTCCGTGGTTCTCCGCTGGAGGCGAGGTTATACGCCATCTCCCCTCCTGGGGACGTTTGGCAAAGTCTGGAGTTTGGGCTGCCGGAGCTGGGCAGAGGCAGTGCTGCTAGAAGTCCTACGGGGCACCGGACCCGCCCCCGCTCTAAGGAATGCGAGGCGGGCCGGCAGTGTCACTCCGCCAGGGTGAGAAACCTGAGAAACCGTGCCTGCATCCAGCTGCGTGTGGGAAGGAACGGTCGGGTTGGGAGGCCAGACAGGAGTTTCCTGCAGCCATCTGGGAGAGGGACCCCCTTGCTCCGTGTGGCAGCGGTGGACATAAGTGGAGAGACTGGGGATACCTTTGGGAGGGAGAATGGGAGTTGTTGCTGAGGGAGGTGCGGGGCGGGGTGGGGGGAGAACTAGAGAGACCCCCAAGGATAACTCCTGGGGGGTTGGGTTCAAACTGCTCGACAAAGGTTGATGCCATTTGCTGAGATGCAGACCCCTGGAAGGCAGGCCTGCAGCAGAATGGGGTCTGGACCTTCAGCCGGGGCAGGGTCTTTCCTTCTCCCACAGGGGACGAGCAGGCGTTGGACAGAGGTGAGGATGCTGTGGGCGTCCTTCATGGTAGTGGGGAGGGGCTTTGGGGGCTCCTAGCAGGGCCTGGGTGCAGGAAGAATGGAAAATGCCAAGCTTTGGCCTGACCCCCAGTTCTTTTTTTTTTTTTTCAATGTTTTATTTATTTTTGAGACAGAGAGACAGGGAGACACAGAATCCGAAGGAGGCTCCAGGCTCTGAGCTGTCAGTACAGAGCCCGACACGGGGCTCGAATCCACGAACATAAGATCATGACCTGAGCCGAAGTCGGAGGCCCAACCGACTGTGCCCCGGCATGACCCCCAGTTCTAACCAGCCAAGGAGTGTGAAGGATGTTGAGGTACTAACATGAGGAGTTTTTTCTACCTGCAGCTGGAGGCTGGGGAAGCCTGCTTCATCCCGGTTTGGTTCATGGGTTAAAACCTCACTTGATTTTGCGGGAGGCCTGGAGAGAAGGGACTGTTTTACCCATTTGACAGGTGAAGGAACAGAGGCTCTGGTGGCAGATCGCATCAGGTGACCCACTTTAAGTCTTCCAGGTAATGACAGAAAGGGGACCACAATTCAGGTCTCCTATTCCCTCTGCCCCATCTGAACCACGTGGGCCAGAATGTGTGTGCATGCGCTGTAGGAAATTAGGAGAAGAGGGATAGGATGCCAGGTGGGGCAAGCAGGCAGAGCCCACCCCCCCACCCCCCCAGCTGGCCTGGTCACTCACTCCTGCCCCTTTGTCCTTTACTCAGGTGTATCCTCTGAAGAGACAGGGGTGGCTCAGGAGTGGACTTCGGTGGAGGGAGATGATGAGTCAGAGGATTCGCAGGTATGTTGGGAGGTTCCTTCCTCTTTCGCAAATGCCCCACCCTGTGATCTCAGTGGGCCATCACTTTCTTTCCTCAGAATTTCCCTGCGTCACGGAAGTCTGGGGAATGTGAGCCCCCGAGAAGTCTCCCGTGAGAAGTAGGACATATTCCTATGGTAGTCAGACACGGCATGGAGGGTCTCCATTCACACATACCCCAAAACCCTTCACTCATAAACTCAAATTAACCATTCATTCATCTGTCCCCTCATACACCCACCCAACCTTTCATTTGCTGGCCCATCCATCTACCCATTCAGCCCGTCCATTCATCTACCTCATCTGTCCGCTTACCCATCCACCCATCCCGTTACCTACCTACTCATTTTATCTATCCACTACTTATTGGCCACGGTCAGGATTTGGTTTCTGTTCACCCACCCACGTGCCTACTCCTCCATTCCATCTGTTCATCTTTCTCCATCCACTCAGCCCTCCCTCCATCTGTACCCATCCATCCACTAACCACTTCCTCGGTTTTAATCTAAATACCATGAGTGAAACCAAACAGATTTATCAAGCACATTCCTTTCATGTAAACACCTAATGTTTTCTTCGGGGAACCTAAGACATCAATATGTTAAATACTAACAGTGGTTCTTTTATTTATTCATTTATCTTATGCATTAGGAAATCACATAACCACTCTCAGCAACAAGAGGGTCCCATCTCCCAATCGTATGTCAGAAATCCAACTCAGATTGGTGTAAGCCAGGAAGGCGATTTACTGACTCACATTGAGGAGGGGGAGGAAACCATGAGAGTGCAGAAACAAGTACTGGCGACAGTGGAATGGCTCTAAGGAAGAAGTTAACTTTGTGGGTGAAGAGGCTTATTCTAGAATATTCCAGAGATGGGGAACAACAATTCTTAGGGGTAAGAATTTACAGAGCAGGGAAGGAAAAGGTGTATTTTCATCTCCACAGGCAGAGCGAACAGCATCTACAAAGGCATAGAGGCATGATGTAGCATGGCATATCTGGGGGAACATTGGGCTTCAGGGGAGAGCAGTAGGGGGTGTGGGTGAAAATCTGGCTGGAATGAGATCATTCATTCATTCCACAACTGTTTACTGAGCACACACTATGTGCCGGGCAGTGTTCAAGACCCTGAGGTACAACAGTGGATCAGATAGAAACGGCACCTCCCTTCATTGGGCTTCCAGTCACCAAGATAGACAGACAACAAGCAAAGTAAGTGACTAAATTACAAATCATGCTGGATGGCAATAAGTGCTTTGGAGAAAAATAAGGCAGGAAGGGGGTTCAAGAGTATGGGGTAGGGGTTGCCATTTCAAGAAGGGAGTCCAGGGAAGTCCCCACTGAGAGGGAGATAGTGGAGTAAAGGCATGAAAGAAGTGGGAGAGCGAGACTGGCAGGTGTCCAGTGGGAAGAGGTTCTAGGCAAAGGGGGCACAGCAAGTGCAAAGGCCCTGGGGTAGGAGTGTGCCCGGCACACGTGAGGAACAGCAGTAGAGGGACTGGAGAAGAGTGGGAGGGAGTAGAAGGAGACAAGGTCACAGAGGTGATGGCTGATGTAGTGTCTGTCGACCGCGGTAAGAATTTGGATTTGGTTTGTGCTCTGGACAGAGGAGGGAACTGTTCCAACTTACGTTTTAACGGGACCCCTCTTGCTTCCGGGTTCCATGCCACAGGGGCTGGGTGTGCCTTACAGGCAGCGGGGAGCCATTCGAGGGATTTGCTGAAGTTTTGCTGGTAGCCCCTGTGGAAGGAAGGGGGTGGGATGAGGTGGAGGGATAGGTGTGGGAGCCAGTCGGGAACCGCCAGGTAGGAAACAAAATGGGTGAGAATGATACAGACACGAGCTGCCATTCACACCGTGCGTGTCATGAGCCTGACTTGGTTCATACTGCTGCTCCTTGTTAATTCATTTGCTCACCAACCTTCACTGTCTCTCGCTATTAACTCGAGAGCTCTATGGGGTAGTTAGTATGGCTCCCCTCCCTTAAGGTGAGGAAAGTAGCACAGGGCACTGTATAAGGGCAGGGGGGTGCCTAGAGGCCTCTGCAACAGCATTCATTCATTCGTTCAAGGAGCTGTGGCTCGTGGACCAGACCGAGGGAGGGCACCTCTCATAGGCTGCCGCCCTCCCCCCTGAGCTTCCTGCATGGACAGTCTCCCTCCTGTTGGGGCCCCCCTTCCAAACAAAGAGGGTGAGGCCGGATGGGATCATAGACTGTTTATAACAACAATAGCCAGGCTCTGTAGCCCTCACTGTGCATCTCCCTCAATTTATCTGATAATCTTTTAGTTTTTAGCGTTTATTCATTTTTCAGAGACAGAGCATGACCAGGGGAGGGGCAGAGAGAGGGGGAGACACAGAATCTAAAGCAGGCTCCTAGCTCTGAGCTGTCAGCACAGAGCCCCAGGTGGGGCTGGAACCCATGAACTGTGAGATCATGACCTGAGCCAAAGTCGGATGGTTAACTGACTGAATATCAAAGGTGCCCTTTATTTGATAACCTTTTAACAGTTTGAGATAGGATCTGTTATGGTCCAACCTTAATTATGGGGAAACTAAGGCACAGAGAAGTTAAGCAACTTTCCCTAGGTCACTTAGCTCATAAACAGTGGAGCTGGGATTTGAATCCAGTGTGTCTCTTGAATATTAAGGTACCTACCTGTCTGGGGCTTTGTTCTGCCTCCCCGCCTCCCCAAAGGAGGACTAGGGATAAGGGCCTGTGCCCATCCCATGAATCAGATCTCACTCCACCTCTCATGGAGGAGAAGGAAGAAGAGTTACTTTCCTGATTTTTCCAAGAGGGCAGAAGTTCCTCCCTGTGGCCCCACGGGAAAGCAGGGAGGAGAAAATGGTCCCATCACTCTGTCCCACAAAATACAAGCATTTGTCACAAATGCAAACCTTATCTAAGTGTGTGAGGCTAAGGGAGAAATGCCAACGCCCAGAAATAACTCCTAGTGGGTACAAGTTGCTGTACTGACAGAACTTGTCTACACCATGAGAAGTGGAAACAGCGTTAGTTTTGAGAGGGATTAGGTGGGGGGGGGAGCATGAGTGGGGAGGACTTAGGGATACAGCTTGTTCTGGGAGCTGGTGACACAGGCCACTCACCTTCTGAAGATTGTACCATTAGAATGTGTGCACTTAAAAAATTTTTAATGTTTATTTTTGAGAGAGAGACACAGAATCCAAAACTGGTTCCAGGCTCTGAGCTGTCAGCACAGACCCCAACATAGGGCTTGAACTCACGAACCACGAGATCGTGACCTGACCTGAAGTCGGATGCTTAACAGAGCCACCCAGGTGCCCTTGTTCTTTTTCAAATTTACTTTTTACACCTGCCACATATTGTGTAGTATGCTCTGTCTGGACCATTTCCTCAGCTGATGGTCAGGTTGCCGTCGCTGCAGAAGAATGTCTTTGTCACACTGTCCTACAGCATGAATTATGAGGAACTTCATAAAAACCTGTATTCTCTGGGCCTGCTCAAGATGCACGGAGTCAGAAACTCCGAGGGTGGAGCCCACCCAAGTTCTCCTGCGGCTTTGCCGGGCTTGGGAGCTGCTTCGGTGGTCTGTAATCTCCAGGGTGTAAGGAGGAGGAGCTTTGAAATGCGATGGCCTCCAGCGGGAGACAGCAGGCCAGGGGGGAGAATTAGTCCTTCTCCGAGGATTAGAGATGTGAATTCCATCAGGGGTCTCTAATGCGCTTTGACACTTGACAGTATATGCTCCGTCCACTTCTCTTCTTTTTCAGGATCTTTTTCATATCACCACTGCCTAGCTTTCCAGATAAGTCATTATGTCATATCCATTTCCCAAACTTCCTGACATTTTAATGGCAGTTGCACTAAACTCATCACTAATTTGGAAAAGAATTGTCACCATAAGCCATTTTGTCTTCCCATCCTTCATCACGAAAGGTCTTTCCATTCATGTGTTTATTTGTAGTTGTTTATAGAGCTTGTACTCTGGGTCAGGCGCTGTTCCAGGCACCAGGAATACAGTCATGAGCAAATAAATCACAGTCTTTGCCCTTAAAGGGCATGGAGCAAAAGAAAGCTGGGCAAGGGGGTGAGTAGTTCTGGGGTTTTCTGTGGGGAGGTATTGGGGTGTGCAGTTTTAAACACCGTGATGAGAGAAGATTTTTTTAAGGAAGTGATGGAGACTGAGTGACAGAAAGTCTCACGGATACTTGGGTAAAAAACATTTCAGGAAGAAGAAACTTGGGAGGTGAGAGTGGCTGGGGAAGAATGAGTAATGCAGGGAGTGACGTCAGCTTTGGAAGGAGCACTCTAGCCGCCCCATGGAGAAGAAGTTGGGGGTTGGGGTAGCACCAAGAGAAGAAATAAGAGTGGTGGTGGCTGTGACCAGGGTGGAAGTAGTCAGCTTCCGGATGTAAAGTAACATAAATATACAATATTTATATAATATAAATATACTTTTGAAGGTAAAGCCAACAGCATTTGTTGATGGCTTGAATGTGCGTGGTGAGAAAGAAAGCAGCATCAAGGATGCCACAGAGGCCTGAAGGAGGGAGATGGGGAAGCAGCAGGAGATTTTTTTTTTTTGAGTTGGGGGAGGGATATTAGGACATTTGGGATGTGTAGTTTCAGATACCCATTAGATAGCCAAACGGAGGGGCGCCTGGGCAGCTCAGTCAGTTGAGTGTGCAACTTTGGCTCAGGTCCTGATCTTCTAGTTCGTGACTTCGAGCCCCACATTGGGCTCACTTTTGTCAGCCTGTCATCGCAGAGCCTGCTTTGGATCCTCTGTCCCCGTCTCTCTGACCCTCCAAAAAACAAATATTAAAAAAAAAAAGATATCCAAGTGGAGATGTCAAGTAGATGGTGAAACTTATCAGTTAGAAATGTGGGAGATGGGTTGGGTCACACACACAGTTGGGTCACTGGTGTATACAGATGGTATTTAATACTGTGAGACTTTATATGTCATCTTGAAATTTTTCATCGCATGTATCATTAGAGTGATCTTTCCTCTGATAGAGCATCAGTGTGCTACTTACTTTTGTATATTTATGTTACTTTGGTCACTTCATTGTACGGTTGTGGATTCAGCTTTTCAGTTCATACATCACTTCGTTCGCAATCCTGCAATCACGTTTCTCTGCAGGAAACAATGGTGTCCCCTCCATTTCCAACATTCACACTCTCTCTCTTCTCTGTTTCAGGGCTTCGTGGAGTGGTCGAAAGCCCCACAACAAACAACCATAGTCCTGGTGGTGTGTGTCCTGTTTTTGTTCCTGGTTTTGACGGGGATGCCTATGATGTTTCACATTTAACTACAGCGGTGGCTGTTGTTTTGAAATAAGTGATCTGTTTCTCCTTAAGGAAATGTCTTGGTTAAAAATCAGGAATAGGTATTGAATATTAGCAAATGCCTTTTAAACATCCATCAAGATGGGGTTTTTTTGTTTTTTTTTTTTTTGGTATTTCACCTTTTGGTGTGAGGTTTTGCATTCCTCCGTTTCATTGAACTTAAGACATCATTGATTGTAAAACACGTATTACTTTATATACCACTGAGAAAGAGAAGACATGCTAATTAACTGTCAGATGCCACCAAGTGGAAGACACGTCCTGGCTTCAGAGACGATGAAAAAATGTGCAATTTAGGATTGGTGAAATCTGGTAGATTTCTTAATATCAGATCCTCTTTGTATTCGTAGGGTTGTGGTACACTAGTCTTTTCAGATACTGAATTCTATTTCTTGATATTTTATGTACGATTCTCCCTTCTATCTTCGTATGTAAGATTGGTGCTATCTTTGTGAAGTTTTGGTAACACAGCTAGGCTTGCATCATAGAAGGATGTAACCTTTATTGTTTTTTAAGCCTTAGAATAGTTTCTGTAGCTTAAGAAGTATTACTTCCTTGACATTTTGAAGGAATTCACCAGTAAGGCAATCAAGGCCTAGACCTATGGAGAGAAAGTTTCGGCTAAATTCTTGAGCGGCTTTCTCAGTTTCTTCTTCTGTTATCAGTTTATCAGTACTTTTCATTTCATTAATTTTGATGATTTATAGCATTTTTTTATGTCCTAGAAAATTCTCCATTACATTGAACTTTTCAGATTATTAGCTTAATTATGGATACTATTCTGTAATTAAATGAAAATCTTCTCTTTATTTTGCTCTGTCCCCTTTCTTCCTTTCAACTTCTGCTTGTGGTTTACCCATTATTAGATTTGTCAAAGTTTTATCTAGTTTACTACTACTTTTCCAAAGTACTAGCATTAGGATTTATTTATATCCACATTTCTCTAGTATCTTTTGTTTTGTATTAATACATACTGGGTTCACTTTTTATTTATTCCTTGTCTGTTTTTAAGTTGAATAATTCATTTATGATTTTTTATAAAATTATTTGCTAAAATAGTATACTTAATAATAAATATGCTTCTGATTATAGCCTTGGCCACATTTTAATTTGATAACTTGTGTTCTTGTTTGTTGTTGTCTAAATTTATATTGTAGTGTTCTTGTTTGTTGTTGTCTAAATTTATATTGTAGTGTTTCTAAAGAGAGCTTTGAAACTCAGTGATCAGGTTTATTTAAAAATCGTTTTATTGATGTACTGCACTGTGAACAAAAAACGTGGCCTCTAATATATCTGCTTTCAAAAGCTTTTTAAAAGCTTTTATTGTGGCCTAAAACCTGTCAGTGTTTGTATATGTTTCATGGACAGTTAAGATGAATATGTGTTTTCAGTCTGTAGAATTCACAACTTTACATGTCTGTTAACTAAGTATTATAAATTGTATTGTTTAGATTCAGGTGTTAATTAATTTTGGCTCACCTTATGTCAAAAACCAGTAAGGTTATGTGAAAATCTGTTAGTATGACTATGTTTGTCAATATATTTTTGTAAACTTCGCTTTATGAATTCAGCCAGTGTGTAATTTGACGCATATAAGGTATAGCACTGTTATGTCGTTGCCAATTAAATAATAAACATAAAACACCAAGCACAATGCCAGGCAGTAGTAGCCATGTAATAAACCTTAGTTTAAACCTGATTCTGAATCCTTTGTGAGATACAAAATGATTGTCTTTGGGAGGAGCCAAGATTGCGGAACAGCATGCAAGTCTTTTTTCTGTCTCGCATACATGAACTGCAGCCAGATCAACACTAAACCATCCTGCACACCTAGAAAATGGATTTGAGGACTAACACAGCAATCTGCACAACCTGAACCACAGAACTCAGCAGGTACATGGCACGGAGAGGTGAGGGGGGGAGAGAGGAAACATGGAGGGCAGGGAGCTATTTTTGCTTGCAGAGAAAGGACAGAGATGGGGGGAGAGTACGGGAGGAGGGGGGGGGATTACCTCCCATAAAAGCAGCTGGAGAGAAAAGTGGAAAAAGCTGCAGAGACTGAACTGAAAGGCGAGAAAGGGCAGAGTTTAAATTCCAGCAAGACTCTATATACGGGGAGCGCAGAGGCTGATACCCCACAGCTCAATCTAGGGGTGCTCTGGTGAGAAGGGTGAATTCACAGGAGCAGAAGGGGTCTGGGAAGTCTTTGGGTCACCAGTGATTTTCCATAATCCCTGAAACGCTTCTACATAATCACATGAACTTTTTCTGGGGTGGGCTGGCTCCCAGCCACAAGTCCCTGGACACCGGCAGTAGCACGACCTGCGAACACTCCTGGGTGTGACTGGCACTTGGCATTGCTCCGTGGACCGTCCCCCAGAGGATCTGAGCAGGTCAAAGCCACAGTCCCTCAGAAGAGGGGCAGGGAAACAATGCTGCATCTCAGCCAATACTCAGGAGGGAGGTGCCGCCTGGCAACTGACCGCATGGTCACTGACAGTGTAAAACCAGGGAGTGTGTGGCAACTGGAGACAAAGGACAGGTGCACAATTCCCGGTAAGGGAGAGAACAGACTGCTGATACAGCCTGCATACCTGGGTGATGGCATTTTCACCAGTGACACGCATGTGCATACACACCTACAGGTGCCACAACAATCCACCTCAGTAAGCTAAGCAGCGCCATCTACAGGAAAATGGAGCCATTACACTAAGCCTGTAGAATGGAGCCAGCCTCTATCTTGAGAAACACTACAAATCTCTCCACCTCCTTAGTTTACAGACTATAAAGTGCTTCATGGGTTCATTTCCAAAGGAAAATGATGTACTATCAGTCACGTTTCACTCTGTTTGCTGGTTCACCTATCTAATTTTTCTTCTTGTTTCTCATTTCTTTTACTTGATTATAAAAAAAATTATTCTGTCAACTTTTAAAAAATATATTATCGTTTCTTAAATTTGTAATATTTTGTAAATATTTCAAATTAGAGTTTACTTCCATAAGGTCAAATTATTCTATTTCATTCTATTCCTTTTCTCAAATATTCAAAGGTTCCGTTTTGTTCTTCCTTTATTTCTCCAAAGAAACAAGCTCCTTTCAATAAGCAGAACAAAACACACCTAGGATCTAGCATCATTTATTTGATTTGTGCGTGCGTGTTTTCAATTTTAAAAATAATTTTACTGGGGAGCCTGGGTGGCTTAGTCGGTTAAGCGTCCGACTTTCGCTTGGGTCATGATCTCGCAGTTCGTGGGTTCGAGCCCCGCGTCGGGCTCTGTGCTGACTGCCAGCTCAGAGCCTGGAGCCTGTTTCAGCCTGTGACTCCCTCTCTCTCTGACCCTCCCCAGCTCACGCTGTCTCTATCTCCCCTAAAAATAAAAATAAAAACATTTTAAAAATAATTTTACTTATACTTTTCCTTCCTTCAAAATGATGAATGAAGGTATTCACCCCAAAAGAAAGAACAGGAAAATGACGCACAGGGACCTAACCATCACAGATACAAGCAACAGGTCTTAACTAGTACTTAGAATCATAATAAGAATACTGGCAGAAGTCAAAAATAGGTTAGAATTCGTCTCCACTGAAATAAACATTTAAAAGCTAGCTAAGAAAAATAAAATATGCTACAACTCAGCTGATACCCCAATGCAATAGCACAGCAGCAAGGCACGATAAGGCAAGGCAGACAATCAACCATCGAGAAGACAAACTTATGGAGAAAACTGAGGCACAAAAGACGGAGATTAAAGCGAAAGAACATGATTTAAATCTAAGAGAAATCAGGGACAGATTGAAAAGGAAGAATATCACAATCATACGAGTCTCGAGAAGGAAACGACAGAAATAGGGGGACAAGGGTTATGTGAGCAAATCATAGCGGAAAACATTCCGAACCTGGGGAAACACACAGACATCAAAATCCAGGAAGCACAGAGGACTCCCACAAGATTCAACAAAGACCGACCATCAACAAGGCATATCAGAGTCAAATTCACAAAATACTCAGGCAAGGAAAGAATCCTGAAAGCAGCAAGGGAAAAACAATCCTCAGCCTCCAAAGGAAGACAGACCAGGGTTGCAGCACACCTATCCACAGAAACTGGCACGCCCGAAAGCAGTGGCAGGATATAGTCAATGTGCTGAATCGGAAACATATGCAGCCAAGAATTCTTTATCCAGCAAAGCTGTCATTCAAAGCAGAAGGAGAGATTAAAAGTTTCCCAGACACACAAAAATTTAAGGAGTTCGTGGCCACCAGTCAAACCCTGCAAGAAGTTTCAGGGGCGACTCTCTCAGGGGACGAAAGGAGTCGGGGGGTGGGGGGGTAGCATAAAAGACCAAAAGCAACAAAGACCAGGAAGGACCAGAGCACACCACCAGAAACTCCAACTCTCCAAGAACACGATGGCAATAAACTCATGTCTTTCAGTACTCACTCTCAACGGCAGTGGACTAGTTGCTCCAATCACAAGATAGGCGGTGGACAGAATAGGTAAGAATACACGATCCACCTATACCCTGTTTCCAAGAGACCCGCTTTAGACCTACAGACACCTGCAGACCGAACGTAAAGGGATGGAGAACCCTCTGTCATGCCGATGGCCACCAGAAGAAAGCCGGAGTAGCCATCCTTATAGCAGACAATCTAGACTTGGAAATAAAGACTGTGACAAGAGACGAAGAAGGGCATTATATCGTGATCAAGGGGGTCTGTCCACCAAGAAGACAGACCAGTTGTAAACATTTATGCTCCTAAGGTGGGAGACCCAAATGTAGAAATCAGTGACTCACAAACAAAAAGAAACTCACTGAGCAGAATACCATCCTAGTAGGGGACTTCAACACCCCACTGACAGCAATGGACCGATCATCTGAACAGAAAACCAGCAAGGAAACCATGGCTCGGAATGCCACACGGGACCAGATGGGACTTCAAAGATATATTCACAACATTCCACCCGAAATCAGTGGGAGATACATTCTTCTCCAGGGCACACGGAGCTTCTCCAGAACAGACCACATCCTGGGCCACAAATCAGCCCTCAACGAGTACAAACAGACTGGGAGCAGATCGTGCGTATCTTCAGACCACAGCGCTATGAAACTCGAAATCGACCACAAGAAAAAAACGTGGGAAGATAACAAATTCTCTAGTGGAGACTAAGGAACACCCTACTACGGAACGAACGGGCTAGCCAAGAAGTTAAGGACGAAATTAGAAAGGACACGGAAGCCAATGACAAGGGTGGCACCACAGCCCAAAACGTCTGCGCCGCCGCCAAGGCGGCCATAAGAGGGAAGTATATAGCAGTCCGGGCCTTCCAAAAGAAGGAAAGAGAGGTCTCAGACACACAGCCCAACCTTACACCTCAAACGCCTGGGAAAAGGATGGCAAGTAAAACCCCAAACCAGCAGAAGACAGGAAATAATGAAGACGAGAGCAGAAACCAATGCTATTCAAACTAACCAAACAAACATACAAAGAAACCCAGGAGAACAAATCAATGAAACCGCAAGCTGGTTCTTGGGAAGAATTGACAAAATTGATAAACCGCTAGCCAGTGGGCTCAAAAAGGAAAGGACCCAAATGAACAAAATCAGGAAAGAAAGAGGAGCGATCACAACCAACGCAGCAGAAATACCAACAGATAACAAACAGTAAGGAATATTATGGCTGACTATACGCCAATACACCAGGCAATCTGGAAGAAAAGGACACATTCCAGGAAACATATCAATGGCCCAAACTGAAGCTGGAAGAAATAGAAAATTTGACCAGACCCATAACCAGTAAACACATCGAATGAGTAATCCAAACTCTCCCAGAAAACAAGAGTCCAGGGCCAGGTGCCTTTCCAGGGGAATTCTACCGAACATTTAAGGAAGAGGTAACACCTATTCTCTTGAAGCTCTTCCAAAAAATAAACACGGAAGGAAAATGGACGAACTCTTCCTATGACGCCAGCGTTACCTTGATTCCAGAACGGGAACAACACCCCCCACCCCACCCCACCCCACCCCACTAAAAACGAGACGGCTAGGCCAATCTCCCTGATTCACATGGGTGCAACAATCCTCAACAAGATATTATTAGCCCACCAGATCCAACAATACATCAAAAAATTATTCACCACGGCCAAGAGGGATTTATACCTGGGATGCACGGCTGGTTCAATATCCGCAAAAACACTCAAGGTGATTCATTGCATCGGTAAAAGAAAGGACAAGAACCACATGATCCTCTCCACAGATGCAGAGAGACAAAGCACTGGGCACGATACGGCATCCTTTCTTGATAAAAGGCCTTAAGAAAGTAGGGCCCGAAGGATCGTGCCTCGAGATCATAAGAGCCACATAGGAAAGACCCAACGCTAATATCACCCTCCATGCGGAAAAACTGAGAGATTCCCTCTAAGGTCGGGAACAAGACAGGGATGTCCACTCTCGCCACTGTCATTCAACATAGTATGGGAAGCCTCAGCCTCGGGCCTCACCAATCCGACAACACAAAGAAACAAAAGGCATCCACGTCGGCCAGGGGGAGGCCAAACTTTCACTCTTTGCAGACGACATGATACTCCATGTGGGAAACCCAAAAGATTCCACCATGAAACTGCTGCAACTGATCCATGGATTCAGCAAAGGGGCAAGGTATGAAATCAACGCACAGAAATCGGTTGCATTCCTCTACGCCAACAATGAAGCACCGGGAAGAGAAATCAAGGAACCGATCCCATTTACAATTGCATCCAAAACCATAAAACACCTAGCAATAAATCTAGCCAAAGTGGTGGAAGATCCATACACTGGAAGCTCTAGAAAGCTGACAAAGGAAATGGAAGACACACACACACACACACACACACACACACACAGACACGAAACTATTCCATGCTCCTGGACAGGAAGAACAAATACTGTCAAAATGTCACTACTACCCAAAGTGATCTACATATTCAACGCAGTCCCTGTCAAAATCACACCAGCATTCTTCACAGAGCTGGCACAAACAATCTTCAAGTTTGTATGGAACCAGAAAAGACCCCGAATGCACAAAGCCATCTTGAAGAGGAACACCACAGCAGGAGGCATCACATCCCAGACTTCGGGCTGCATTACAAAGCCGTGACCACCACGGTAGTGTGGTACTGGCACGAGAACAGACCCTCGGATCAATGGAACAGGATAGAGAATGCAGAAACGGACCCACCAACACATGGCGACCTCATCTTTGAGAAAGCGGGAATCGATATTCAAGGCAATAGAGACCGTCTCTCCAGCCAGTGGGGCTGGGACCACTGGACCGCGACGTGCAGAAAAATGAACCTGGACCCCTTTCTTACACCACCCACAACAATAAACTCAAAACGGATGAAAGACAGGAAGCCATCCAAATCCTCGAGGGGCAAGCAGCAAGGACCTCATAGGCTTCGGCCGCAGCAACGTCTTACTCGACACGTCTCCGGAGGGAAGGGAGACAAAAGCAAAAACGAACGATTGGGACCTCATCAAACTAAAGAGCTTCTGCACAGCCAAGGAAACAATCCGCCAATCTGAAAGGCAACCGACGGCATGGGAGAAGAGACTGGCAAACGACATATCAGATAAAGGGTCAGCATCCAGAATCTATAAAGTACTTATCCAGCTCAACACCCAAAGATCCCCGAAACCATTCAGTGAAGAAAGGGGGTAAAGATATTAACATACACTTTTCCAATGGGGAAATTTAGATGGGTAACCGACACATGAAACGATGCTGAACATCACTCATCTTCAGGGAAATACAATTCAAAACCACAACGAGATACCACGTCACACCTCTCAGAATGGCTAACATGAACAACTCATGCATTAACAGATGTTGTTGAGGTTATAGAGAAAGACTATTTTCCACTGCTCGTGGGATTGCAAATTTCTAGACAGTTTGAAGGTTTTTGAAGCAGTTTAAAATAGAACTACTGGACGACCCACCAATAGCTCTATTCGGTATTTATCCAAGTGACACAGGTATGATGTTTCTTTTTTTCTAAATTCTTTTAATTATTTGTGAGTGAGACAGGAGTGGCAGTGGATGGTCAGAGAGAGAGGGAGGGAGACACCGAATCTGAAGCAGGCTCCAGGCTCCAAGCTAGCTGTCAAAATAGAGCCTGATGCCGGGCCTCGAACCCACAAAGCGTGAGATCATGGCCTGATATGAAGTCAAATGCTTAACCAAATGAGCCACCCAGGCACCCCAGGTATGTTTTTTCTAGGGGACATATGCTCCTCAATATTAATGCAGCACTATCCACAAAAGACAAAGTATGGAAAGAGCTGAACTGTCCATCTCCGGATCAATGGATAAAGGATATGTTGTATATATTACAATGAAGTATTACTGAGCAATCAAAAAGAATGAAATCTTGCCATTTGGAAATACATGGATGGAACTAGAGGGTATCATGCTATGTGAAGTTAGAGAAAGACAAATGTATGACTTCACTCATATGAGGACTTTAAAATATAAAACAGATGAACAAAAGGGAAGGGAAGCAAAAATAATACAGAAACAGGGAGGGGGGGAAACATGAGACTCTTAAACGTGGAGCCAAACAGAAGGTTACTGGAGGGGTTGCGGGAGGAGGGGCGGGTCATATGGTAAGGCACATTAAGGAATCTACTCAGAAATCATTGTCGCACTATATGCCAACTTGGATGTAAATTAAAAAAAATATATATGTTAAAAATGAAAAAAATTGATTATCTTTCGGCACCTATGAGCGCTGCTGTATCCAAGAAGACTCTTTGACTGTCCAGGGCCTATCCTTTCAGAGAGTGTTTTTTGAATGGCATCTCTTGGTCTCTCTCGTTGGGTCCTTGGCTATTTTATTTTCCTACTCGTAGTGATATTTGGGACTCTCCACCTTGTGTACTCTGGCTTGTTTCTTGAGGTAGCCATTAGAAGGCTTTCTCAGTGGATTCTGTGTCTTTTTTTCTCCCAATCTCTCGGGTTTCGTAAGGTTTCCGATGGCTTCAGATCTTTTCCGTGTGAGGTATGAGCGCAAGCGCAAGTACGGAGCTTCCTACTTCTCCGCCATCTTGCAGGCTCAAAAAGTTGATTATCTTTAACCTAATTTAAAAATCACTGGGCTTAAATTTTATCTTAAAAATTTACCTTGTCTATTAGTGGTTGTTATTTCCATCCTGCTCTTTTTAAATTCTTGTGTGCGCGCATGTATGTATTTATACTCCTTGTGTTATTTTGTTTTGATAGCACTTCCAACGGCCTCTCCCAAGTTTGCCAAAAAAATCTGGGTAGGGAGATTTATGGGATTCTGTCTCTCCCCCTACTTCCCTCCAGCTGATTGCATCCAAAAACAAAAAACAAAAAACAAGCAATAATGGCCCCTTCAAAGAGACACAAGCTTCAGCTGTTACATTCATTAGGATTTATCAGCTGCAAGTAAGAGAAGCTTGATTCACATGAGCTTAAGTTTGTTATTGATCAATTATTGATTCATGTTACACCAAAGTTCTGGATAAAATTGGCTTAATTTATAGCTTGTTCCCAGGGCCTAAAAATATCAGGTCTCCGGGACCTGTCCTCTCCATTGTCCTTAGAGTCTCACCCCCTTGCAGGGGATGGGGACTACGCGGCTGGGGGGATGGGCACCACCACCACCCTCATCCCCTCTTCCATATGGCAAAGTGGGGGTTCAGGAGAGAGATTCTCCTCACACACACCCCCGCCTTCCAGACCTTCCGTGCCGCAGGGACTGTGATTGGAATAAAGGATGGGAGAACAGCAGCTGGAGGCAGGAACTAGCTGTCCTAGGAGCGGGCAGAGAATGGGGCTGCAGGAGGCCAAGGTAGAAACGAGGATACACCTGTGGGGGCCATCCTAGATGCCTGGCCCAGAGGTGCTGCGTGCGGGCTGTGGGCGGAGATTCGCTCAGGCCATGCCACAAACCTTAATCAAATTCATGGGATATTGGAAATCATCGTGGTAATAATAGAAACCATATAAGCAGCGATCCTTCTATTAGGTTCTATCGCGTGCCAGGAACCTCATGCCATTCACGGTGGACGCATCCACCCGCACCCCTGACGTTCTCTCCTCCATTCAACAGCCAGATCCCCTGACACCATAATTAAGACCATTCATCATCCACCCAGTTCAGCAGGTCCTCACAGTGGTGTCCATCCCTGCAGGAAGGGCTCGCGCTCTCACCCCCCACTCCATCCGCACTGGCTTTGCTGTGTGAACCAGCCCGTCACGTGCCTGCCTCTGCCTGCCTCGGGACCTTTGCACTGATCCTGGAAGGGACCTCTGCCTGGAACGCTCTTCCCCCAGGAGCTCACATGGCTCCTTCACCTCCCGCAGTGCTCTGCTCCCACATCTCAGAGGTGCCTCCCGCACCGTCCCCAGGGGACACTCACCTCCGCAGGCCACTCTCCTGGTCTTCCGCGCCGGGATACCCAGGTTCTGGTCTGTCCACCTCCGCTCCTGGGTCTCCCAGGAGGAAGTGAGCCCTGGGAAGGCGAGCGGGGGAGGGGGCTTCAGAGTCCAGCCTGGATTTCCCAGCCTGCACGCCTGCCTGTGGGACCCCAGCCCATGACGACCCCCTCCCCTATGCGCTTGACGCTGCCCGGTTCCTTCCGGGAACAGGACAATGCTAGACCCAGGGTAGCATCTGCACACGGTATCTGGGGAACCTAGCGCGGGACGGAGGATGGCAGGTAAGCTGGCAAATGCGGCAAACCTAAAACGCTAAGAACTGGCATGGCCGTGGCTTGTGGGAGCAACTTGGGGTTGGCTGGCTGGCTGCGCTGCCGGCTTCCCGACCTCCAGGTCCCCTACCTTACCCGTCATTCCGAAAGCCCTGCAACAGGGATTGTCGGCAGCTCCCCCTCCCGGGGCTCCGCTCCTCCGCGGCTGTGGACTCCCGCGCGCCACTCTCTCTGCAACAGAAGGGACCACGCACGCCCACGTCCTCTGGGGCCGCGACTCCCGTCGCGCACACGCCCGTCCTCCTGAGTCGGTCCGGGGCACGGCCCGCCAACCGGCCGCCCGTCGGGCCAGCTCTCGGCGAAGCTCCGGCACCTGCACCTGCGCACTGCACCTGGCCGGCGCTCCTCGACGTCCGCGCGGAAGGGCCCAGAGGCCGGACGCCGGCCCCGCCCACGGCCCCGCCCACAGCACCGCCCACGGCCCCGCCCGCGGCCCCGCCCACAGCACCGCCCACGGCCCCGCCCGTTCTCTGCGGAGCGGGCGACCCCCAGCCCTTATGCCGCAGGGGACCAGTTTCCCTCGCTCTTTGGGGGGACTGAACTCAGGCCTCTGTCTGTAAACTGGGGTCCCATTTCACATTCATCCCTTCACCTAGCCCTCCCTGAGCGCCTGGGTGAAGGTCAGAAGGAGGAGCCGGACCGTGCCGTCCATGCCTGACCTGAATGGCTCTAGGGTTGCAGCTGGGCATGTTCAACCACTCAGTCACTCACTCTTTCTTGAGGACCTACTGTGTGCTGGATGCGTTGTTACACAGCAACAGCTAACTGACACAACCATTAAAGTCAGGATATTGAGTTGGGGGTAGGACAAGGCTGGAGAAGGGTAATGGGTTTCCTCGCCCTAATAAAAGGCTGGGGGCCACTCAAAATGACCCTTTGCAGGTCTGCCAGGGGAGAGGCAAGTCTCTTCTGAAACTTTTCCTTCTCTGGATGTCTCTGGTTTGCTCTAATTTTGGAAGCACGGATCCATACTCCTTCAGACCCCGTTCCCTTAGTCAATACCCCAACTTCACCAAAGGAGCTGAACTTTTTATCCAATTGAATTTATTGAACAAATGCCTATGTTATCATCAAACCTTCGACCATGAAAAGGCTACCTAGAGACACAGACACTTCTTTGGGGTCTACTTTCGTGGGTTCACATTTATAGTTTCCAACCAGGAGGCAGGGAGCGTGTGTGCTGGGAAGGGGCAGTCCGGCAGATGTGGAGCCCAGTCCTGGCCCTGTGACCTCGGGCAGGTCGCTGAGCCTCTCTGGGCCTCGGTTTTCCCACGGGCACCTCGGCGAGAACAGGGTGCCTCCCTTGGGCGCCATCTGGTTGGAAGCGGGGTGTAACAGTGCTGGGCGCGGTACCCGGTCAGAGGTCCCCGTTAAGCATCAGCTCGTCCTGCGGGCCTGCGGCACTTCCCGCAGGGTCGCCGCCGCCGCCGCCCGGGGGGGCCTCCTGCCGGGGGGAGCCCGGGGGCGCAGTCAGGTGCGGCAGCGGGGCGACGGCGTCCCCGCAGCGGCCGCGCGCGCAGGGCGCGTCGGCGTGCGTCCGCTGGTGCCGAATGAGCGCGGACGAGAAGCTGAAGGCCTTGCCGCAGCCGCCGCACTCGTAGGGCTTCTCGCCCGTGTGCACGATGTGGTGCTGGATCAGGTAGGAGCGGTTGCGGAAGGCCTTGCCGCACTCGGGGCACGCGTACGGCCGCTCGCCCGTGTGCGTGCGCCGGTGCAGCGTGAGCGACGAGCCCTGGCTGAAGGCCTTGCCGCAGTCCCCGCAGCGGAACGGCTTCTCGCCCGTGTGGACCTTCTGGTGCTCGATGAGGGACGACACGTGGCCGAAGGCCGCCCCGCACTCCGGGCACCGGTACGGCCGCGCGCCCGTGTGCACCAGGCGGTGCTGCGCCAGGTGCGAGCGGTTGCTGAAGGCGCGGCCGCAGTCGGCGCACGCGTACGGCCGCTCGCCCGTGTGCACGCGCCGGTGCTGCGCCAGGTGCGACACCTGCGTGAAGGCCTTGCCGCACTGCGCGCACGCGTACGGCTTCTCGCCCGTGTGGATGCGCCGGTGCTCGGCCAGGGAGGCGCTCTGGCTGAAGGGTGCCCCGCACTCGGGGCACGCGTACGGCTTCTCGCCCGTGTGCACGCGCCGGTGCTGCGCCAGGTGCGCGAGCTGCGTGAAGGCCTTGGCGCACTGGCCGCAGGCGTACGGCCGCTCGGCCGTGTGCGTGCGCTGGTGGCGGATGAGCGCCGACGAGAAGCGGAAGGCCTTGTGGCAGCGCGCGCACGCGTACGGCTTCTCGCCCGTGTGCACGCGCTGGTGCTCCAGCAGGGACGAGCGGTTGCGGAAGGCCTTGGCGCACTGGCCGCACGCGTACGGCCGCTCGCCCGTGTGCACGCGCCGGTGCTGCGCCAGGTGCGTGGGGCGCGCGAAGGCCTTGCCGCAGTCGGCGCAGCGGTGCGGCCGCTCGCCGGTGTGCGTGCGCCAGTGCGACGCCAGGTAGGAGCCCTGGCTGAAGGCCTTGCCGCACTCGGGGCACGCGTACGGCCGCTCGCCCGTGTGCGTGCGCCGGTGCAGCGTCAGGTGGATGCTCTGGCTGAAGGCCTTGCCGCAGTCGGCGCACGCGAACGGCCGCTCGCCCGTGTGGGTTCGCTGGTGCAGGGTGAAGGCCGAGCAGTAGCTGAAGGCCTTGCCGCAGTCCCCGCACTTCCACGGCTTCCGGGGGCCGCCCCCTTCCCCCTCCTCCTCGCCGGAGTCCGCCCTCTTCTGCTTGGGGTTCTTCCTGGGCGCCCCGCGCCTCTGGGGCCTGCTGCCGGCCTGGGGCGGGGGAGGGCTGGACCCGGTTCCTGGCACCCCACCGAGCTCGCCCCCCTCCGGCACCCCATCCCTGGTGGGCTCTTGCCCGTGGGCCGTGGCCTCTCGCTTCACACAGCTTTCCTGGTTCTCCTGCCGGTCCGTGAACCGACCCTCTTGTTCCCAAGTGTCCCCCACCTCGGGGCCCTGGGGAGTGGCCACGGGCAAGCGTCCCTCCATCGCTGCTTCCTGAGCCACTGCCTTCTTTTCACGTCTTAGTGCCTGGATCTGAAGGAAAAGAGAAAAACCAAACACGTGGGTTGGTCATTTGTCGTGGGCTGTACAAGGCTGAGTGCAGGGTCTCAGCCTCGACGCCGCCAACGGTCTGCTGGGGGGCCGTCCTGTGCCCCAGACGGAACTTAGCAGCATTCCTGGCCTCTACCCACTGGATGCCAGCAGCACCGCCCCAAGCTGTGACCACTAGAAATGTGTCTGGACATTTCCAAGTGTCCCCTGACTGAGGATCACGGACTTCACAGAACTGAAAGCAAATGTATTTCTAAAAATTTTTTAAAGTTTATTTATTTTGACAGAGAGGGAGAGAGAGAATCCCAAGCAGGCTCTGCACTGTCAACACAGAGTCCCACATGGGGCTCAAACTCATGAACCCTGAGATGATGACCTGAGCAGAAATCAAGAATCCATTGCTTAACCGAATGAGCCACTGAGGCGCCCCTGAAAACAATTTTAAAAGTTCTTTGCAAAAACATGAATCCGACAGCTTTTTTTTTTTTTTTTAAATTTTTAATGTTTTATTTATTTCGGGGGGGGGAGAGAGAGACAGACAGACAGCGTGAGCAGGGGAGGGTCAGAGAGAGAGAGGGAGATACAGAATCCGAAACAAGCTCCAGGCTCTGAGCTAGCTGTCAGCACAGAGCCCAACACGTGGCTCAAACCCACGAACCATGAGATCATGACCTGAGCCCAAGTCAGACGCTTAACCGACTGAGCCACCCAGGCACCCCTGACAGCTCTTAAATATAGCCTTGCAACCTGGTGCTAAGGACCAAATCCTGTCTCCTCCAAAATTCATGGGATCAAGCCTAAGTAAAGTGATAGTGTCTGGAGGTGGGGCCTTTGGGAGAGAATGAGGTTAAATGCCCCCCACCCCCGCCCCCATGATGGGATTGGTGTCCTCATAAGAGGAAGAGAAACCAGAGCTTCCTCTCTCCACCATGTGCGGACAGAGCGGGGAGGAGACTGTCTGCAAGCCAGGACAATCTCTCCAGACCCCAGCCAGGCTGATGCCCTAATCCCAGACCCCGGCCTCCAGAACTGTGAAGAAATGCAGTTCTGTTGGGGAAGACAGAGGGCTGCTGCACTTTGTCAATGGCCTCTGAGCTGAGGGCATTCTTTTGTGGAGAAAAATCGTACACAGAGGAACAGGTAGCTCTCAGACTCTGTGCATAATGTACTGCTGGTGGGAGCGTGCACTGCAAAAACTGTTGGCATTTTCTAGGAAAGCTGGTTACACACGCCCCATCGCCCAATAATTACATTTTCTGGAACGTAAGCAAGAGAAACGTGCACACATGTGTACCAGGAGGCCTGTCCAACATTGTCTGTAACAGCCAAATCTAGAAGACAGTCCAACGGTCCGTTAACAAGGAAACAGTCAAACACTGTATTCACACAGTGGAGCATCTCACAGCAGAAAGACGGATGAACGCGAGCTGCCGTACCGGCTCAGAACCTCAGATACGCAGTGCTGGCAAACAAGGTTAACGTGCAAAGGGTGTATCAGGTAGGATGCCATTTAGGCTGAAAAACAGGCAAACACAACCATCTGTTTTCGGGATTACGAACACGTGACAAAGGCTCACGGCTGCACACGGGCCCTGGGGCCCAGCAGCACTACTGTCACAGACGCAGAGCTTAGGCCCCTCTGCAGGCCTAGCAACTTGAAATCTGCTTTTAACGGGAGCCCCGGGTGATTTGTGGGCACAGGAACGTCTGAGAGGGGCAGGTCTTGCCCCCCCTGGACACCGACTCGGAAGTAGTGTTCCAGGGCTAACGACCAGCACCCGCTGAGCACAGAGCCATACGCCCAGCCTCCTTTAAGCTCTTGCCACGTACTGGCTCACTTACTCCTCAGGAAAGCTCCCAGAACCGGCCGTGCTAGAGCCCGCCCAGAACCCCCCGGCTCCGGGGCTTATCTGCACCGACACCCCTGCCTGCCCCGGGCTCATACTGCTCCAATCTAGGCCTCCCTGCTGCTCCTCAAACATTCCAGGCATGCTCCTGACTCAGGGCCTTTGCACTGGCTGTTCCATCTGCCTGGAATGTTCTTCCCCTGAGGCCAGGCCTTGTGGAGAAGGGTGTATAGACCCAGAAGTGAAGGAGTGAGCTTTCTGGACTGTGAGTGCAGCGGGGGCAGGGTCCTGAGCAGACCCAAGGCTGGGGAGACAGAGGAAAAGCAGAGGGCAGGGAGGTGGGGGACGGGTGTAGGACAACTGAAGCAGCCGGCAGGTGGGATCAGGGATGGCAGGGGTGAGGGTTATACCACGCTCAGTCTCTGGTCTAGGCCTGGCCCAGCTCCGGAACCGCCTCCACAGGCAGCTCCCAGCCAGGGCCCCACGCAGGGCTGTGGTACCCACCTTGTGGTCTTTGGACCATCAGGTCCTGTCTGTGTCACTCAGGTTGTGGCCCTGCTCTGGCTGCCATGCATCAGTGGGTCCGGACTGCATCTGTGAGAGAAAGAAATGGGAACCATGAAGGAAGATTCCGGGGTGCAGGCATGTGTCACCTGGACACATGCACATTCATAAGCGGTGGGCAGAGCGTCACACGTGCCCAAAATCACGTGTGCAGGGTCTCCCCCATGTGCGGATCCGCAGTGACCCCCAGTGTCTCCTAAACACGTCCTGGGACCTGCACAGACCACATGCACAGTCATGTCCGGGGACACCGAATGACCAGCTCCAGGACGGCAGGCACACCCATGGAAACACCGATTTCAGCTGCACACCCAGACATATGTGGAATCACACACTTCACACCTAGGAGAACACATTCCACACGTGCCTAACGTTACCCATGGGCACAGGTCTCACACAGTCTATGCGCGCTGCTTCCCCTGTACAGGCATACACTGGCAGGCTCAGTCACACGGTGACACCGGGGACGGACTCACATGCAGAGTCACACGCACAGTTACATACCCACAAGGGCACAAACTGATAGTGACCCACATACAAACACACGAGGTGGGACTCATACGTATGGTCACACCTGCCTGGGCACGCAGGTGGAAACACTCGGTGACATGCGGGGACGGGCTCACACAGTGAGTCACTCACAGCTGCACGCGCATAAAGTTGTGGAGTCGCGCACGGGCAAACACGGGGACACACACACGGCCACACCTCCCCTGCCACAAAGTACAGGCGTGGCACACGTGCAAACGCACGTGCATAGGCGGGGCGGGACTCGCATGCACACACCACTGGAGTCACGAACATACAGCGACAGAGCGACACGGACACTCGCGCGCACACCCACTCGCGCACGCGCAAACCACGCGCCGGTGCCCTCGCCTCCCGGCACGGGCTTCAAAGGCCTCGGGCGGCTTTCGCCGAGCTCAGTGGGTTCGGGTCAGGTTCTCCTCGGCCTCCTGCCCTACCCGGCCCAGGCGGACCCCAGGAACCCCAGGACCCACCGTGGCGCGGACTAACCGGCCGCACAGGTCACCGCGACGGCCTCTCCGGGTGAGCCTGAGCGCCAGGCCGGCGCTGACTGCGCGTGCGCGCCAGCCCGCTACGGCCCGCGCGCCGCTCCCACGAACTACGACTCCCAGAAGGCACCGCGCCGCTGCGCCGGCGTCCTGGAAGCGCCCGGTCTTGGCTATGGGACGGCGCGCGGAGGGGAGTGTGGGTCGATGTGCTCCGCCCACCGGGGGCCGGGGCTCTGGGTGGGGGCGGGGCCAGAGATAGTGGGGCCAGATTCCGCCTCCTCAGGGGGAGGGACACAGTCCGCGGGGTTAGAGGGGAGGGGAAAAAAAAACAAAAAAAACCCCCCGAGGATCAGAGAAGTTAAGTCACTTAACAAAGGCCAAACAGCAGCGCGAGGGCGAGAGCCGACGCTGACCACCCACAGCTCACCACGAAGTCGTGGAAAGTATTTGTCTCGGGAATTTGATCTAATTCGATAATTGAGAATGCAAAGAAATGGGTGAACGTAGAATGGGAACACTAATGTATTTCACCAGGATCAGCATGCCGTTGACGGTGACACACCACATTATTTTATGGACCCCCTCCTCCACCTTCCCCAAAGCTGCCCGTTACACCACCACACACGCCTACTTCACCCTTGAAAATTCCATTTTAGGGGCGCCTGGGGGGCTCAGTCGGTTAAGCGTCGGACTTCCGCTCAGGTCATGATCTCACGGTTCGTGGGTTCGAGCCCCGCATTGGGCTCTGTGCTGACAGCTCAGAGCCTGGAGCCTGTTTCAGATTCTGTGTCTCCCCCTCTCTCTGACTCTCCCCTGCTCACGCTGTCTCTCTCTCTCTGTCAGAAATAAATAAAACATTTTTAAAAAATTAAAAAAGAAAATTCCATTTTACATGCAGACCTCAAGAGGCATTGTGTGTTTTCACTTATCCTTCTGGAAAGCTCCTGGCCTTACTCTGGTAAGAACATGCCCAGGGTCCTTTCAAGGCTGGGGCTCTGGGAGCAGAGTCTCCCACCTGATCCACTGACCTGTGAGCTTGAGAATAAAGGATTGTGGTTTTGAGCCACGGAAGGTTTTCTTTTTTACATTTTATGTTTGACTATTTAAAAAAAAATACCTCTCACATATTCTTTATAAACCATGATGAGAGCTCAGAAGTCTGCAACAGTTTCTTTTAATCATTAAATGCTTTTTTTTTTTAACCCTGGGGGGAATAGGCAGGAATTATTCAAATTCAAAAGAACCTTTCTACTCATGTGAAAACGATTTTATTAGGCTCATTTCATTATTTTGTGGTTTAGAAGGTCAGGCAGGGCACAGCAGGGACGACTTTGTCCTACTCCACAATGGGACTTCAGCAGGGGTGGCTTGAACAGCGGTCGTTGACTTGCTTGGGGCCATCCCTCTGGGGCCTGGCTTCTTCTCCATGTGGTGTCTTTTGGGGCTGGCCAGACACCCCATGTGGCTAGCCTGGGCCTTCTCACAGCGTGGTGGGCACAGAAGAGTAGAAATTCTTGTATGGTGGTTCAGGGCTTTAAGAGGAGTAATCCAGGAGCAAGCCACTGAATGGGAGGGGGGCTATTTGTTACACAGCAGTTGAGTGGCAATAGCTGACTGAGATAGAGGCAGGGCCTAGAGATGAGGCTGAAGACAGGGAATTCAGTCTCTTGTGGGCTGTACTAAGACCCTTTCCTGAGAGTAGCTGGAAGTCACTGTTGTGTTTCTTCTTCTTCTGCACGTGTGATCATCTGTGTCCCTGCCTAGTGTGGATGCTGGGCACCACTCACTCTAAAGGGTGACCTTTCCCCTCATCTCAGCTCATTGTTCCACTAAGGGGGACCCTCTGTGGGTGTTCCAGCTTCCTTCTCTGGCTGCTTATCGAGTGGTCTCTCCCATAAACTCTGGCCACGTTGGTCTTTCTGGACACTCAGCTGTCTCTCTCCCTCTCACTGTCTCTCTGTGTCTCTCTCTCTTTTAGTTTAATTATTTTGAGAGAGGGAGAGAGAGCGAGAGAGAGAGAGTCCCAAGCAGGCTTCACAGTGGCAGTGTGGAGCCTGACACAGGACTCGAGCTCATGAACCGTGAGATCACACCCTGAGCCAAAACCAGGAGTCGGATATGCTTAACTGCCTGAGCCCCCGAGGTGCCCCCAGCTCAATCTCTTTAACTCAGGGTGTTTGCAGTGCTCTGCCAGGGTTCGTCGCCCTGGACCACGACCTGGAAACTCTCTTAAGACAGTAAATTAGGGCAAATGCAGGGCTCACCGTGTTCCCTTCCCACGTCCCACGTGCCAATAATCCCCATCCTTCATGGCCTTAGGTCCACTCTCTTAAACTACTATGTTTTATGTTTTGCACCTTTTATGGTTATTTCGGGGAGAGAAAATCTGGTCCCTGTACTGCATCTTGGCGAGAGGCAAAATTCCATGCTACATTCTTAATTAAAATTTACCTTGGGCACCTGGGTGGCTCAGTCAGTTAAGCGTCTGACTTCAGTTCATGTCATGATCTTGCAGTCAGTGAGTTCGAGCCCCACATCAGGCTCTGTGCTGAGATCTCAGAGCCTGGAACCTGCTTCGGATTCTGTGTCTCCCTGTCTCTGTTCCTCCCCTGCTCACACCCTGTCTCTGTCTCAAAAATAAAGTGAAAAAATTTTTTGCCTCATTTTTTTTTAAATTTTTTTAATGTTTTATTTATTTCTAGGAGAGAGAGAGAGAGACAGCGTGAGCAGGGGAGGGTCAGAGAGAGAGGGAGACACAGACTCTGAAACAGGCTCCAGGCTCTGAGCTGGCAGTCAGCACAGAGCCCGACGCGGGGCTCGAACCCATGAACCGCGAGATCATGACCTAAGCGAAAGTCGGATGCTTAACCGACTAAGCCACCCAGGCGCCCCATTTTGCCTCATTTTTTCTTAATAGAAAACAATAGCAAGAGTGATTTTACAGGAAAAAAGAAAAGCAGAAATGGCCTGAATATATGCCAAGAGAAATATTACTATGTTTTCTGTGATGGAAGTCAGAGATGGTTTTACTACAGTGATATATTAGCTTCACACTCAAGGGCAGACGCCCTTGCTGAAATCATGAGAGAGGACATTTTCTTCAAAGAATGGACAATGGAAACAGCTCGAGGATTCTTTCCCTCTAAATATGATTTTAAAAACTTTTTTAATGTTTATTTTGAGAGAGAAACCGAGCACGCAGGGGGGAGGGGCAGAGAGAGAGGGAGACACAGAATCCGAAGCAGCTCCAGGCTCAAGCTGTCAGCACAGAGCCCGACGCGGGGCTCAAACTCACAATCCGTGAGATCACGACCTGAGCCAAAGTTGGATGCTTAACCCACTGAGCCACCCAGGTGTCACTAAATATGATTTTTAACGCTATTTTCTTTAGAAAGCTATATTTACCTGTTTGGGGTTGAATCGTGCCCCGCGCCCCCAAGAAAAGAAAGATGCGTGGGAGTCCTAACCCTCAGATCTCAGACCTTATCTGGAGCTGAGGTCTTTACAGAGGTAATTAACACAGGGTCATTAGTGTGGGTCCTGATGCAATATGACTGGTGTCCTGGGAGGGGGAGGCTTCTCTGCACACACATGGGGGGGGAGCGGATGGCCCGTGTCAGCCGCAGGACAGGACGCCTGAGAGAAACACCTGGATTAGCACCGGGTTCAGTCACAGGGGCTAGAGGCCGGCCTCCAAATGCTGGAAACTGAGCATTTGCAGGGGTCTCCGGGGAAAGCGGGTTAGGTCAGGAGTGTGCGGAGAGAGGCGGCCGAGATCAATGTTAGAGAAGCATAATTAGAGAAATCACCAATACGTCTCATTCCCAAAAAGATAAAAGAGGAAACAGGGCACATGTAAACTATGGTAGGTGTAATTGTGTTCCTCAGTCACCCCCGGAAAGGTTGCACGTTGACACCCATGTACCCCTTTTCTCAAACCAGTGTCTCAGTCTCTCCCGATCACCTGGAGGCGCTGTTGCCTCACAGGAGGATCAAATCTAGCAAACAAAGCCTTTCCCTTAAAAAACTGGGGACAAGAAGAAGATTCCACCAAGGGGCCTGAGAGCCAGGCGGAGGGGAAGGAAGCCAAGAGGTCGGTGTAGCCGGGTTGGGGTCCTCAGTACTATCCCCCCAGGAAATGCAGTTTTTAGGTCCCTTTTCCCAGGAAAATTCCTTCGCAGCCCCTCCTGGAGGCAGGGAACACGCCGAAACCCACAGTGTTTTCCCGAGTGCGGTTTCGCCAGGGTGAGGAGGGGGTGCTGTGTTCCTGCCGCCGAGCCTCCCGGGGCCTGCGGGGAAGCGTATAATCATACATATATACATTTCTAAAGTCTTCGTGTGTTTTGGCATCAGGTCCTCACTTGGTATTCTGATTATCAAAGTGTCACAGAAATAACCGCGTTTCCTTGCGAAATGCATCCTAACGAACTCTCCTATCGGATCGTTAACCCTTCCAGTTTTGAGTCTTTTGTCACGTACAGTTACTGTTCTGAGGCTCTAACAAAACATGTTTCATCTTCAAAGACATTTACAAAAAGGACTTTTAGGACAAACAGGCATGTGACATCTTCAAGATCATTAAAGAAATGTGTAAAAATTTCCAGAACTAAAGAGCTGCATTCAAACTGAACAATGGTTAGGAACATGGGGCTAAATAAACGGAGGAAGAGTATAGTTTTGTGACTCTTGTTGGAAATATTGTTGGGTCTCTAATGTCTGTTCTTCCACAGGAGACTTCCTCTTAAGGCATCTATGACAAACAGAAATGTGACAGGGATTCATTTATAAATAAACGGAAGCATTTAACTTTTGTCTCCACCTGAACTGTCTGAAATTCCAAAACTCAGTAAGTACTTTCTTTCATGGCAATTGCAGTTGTTTACATACAGTCAATACGAATCTGTTCACCTGGTAACAGGACACTATTAGAAATACCGGTTATCTGGGGCGCCTGGGTGGCTTAGTCGGTTAAGCGTCCGACTTTCGCTTAGGTCATGATCTCAAGGTTCGTGGGTTCGAGCCCCGCGTCGGGCTCTGTGCTGACTGCCAGCTCGGAGCCTGGAGCCTGTTTCAGAGTCTGTCATTCCCTCTCTCTCTGACCCTCCCCTGCTCACGCTGTCTTTCTCTCTCTCTCTCCTAGAAATAAATAAAAAAATTTAAAAAAAGATACTGGTTATTTTACCAAGGCTTTGACTGGAGTGTCATACTTGAGAGACATGCCACCAGACAGCTTTAAGGAACTAAGGCTGACTTTAGGAAACATGGAGCCGTAAAGCCCCTTGGAAATGCTGGCCTGACGCCTTGCTACCGGGTTCCCAGCAGCCTCCCCAGGTAAGTCAAGGTCACTTCCTGGCAGGTGCGGGAACCTCAGGATGTCCGGGACCTCGAGAAGAGGAATTTGCCCAAATCTACAGGTGTTGCAGGCCTGTCTGACGGGAAGTGCTTGGCTTGGCTTCTGGCCTGGAGAGGCCCCTAAACGTTCAATCTAGATTCCTCATGCAAAGTTCCGGCAAAGCAGATTTTACGAGATCTGTCTGATCAATCCCTACACCTCCTGAGCCTATGTAAGTAATTGGGCCGAGTGTGTTAAAACTGGACTTGCTCTACAAACAAATTAGTCTTGATTTGGCTGTCTCTGGAAATGAGGGTTATCGGAGAGGAAAATTATGTTTCAATAACTCACCTTTATGGAGCTTAAATTCTAGTTCTGATATTTAACCAGAAATTTTTGTTGTTTGCCTAAACCAGACGGCTTGGGGTACGCGTCAGAGAGATTATGACAAAACTCAGGTAGAGACAGTCTTTGTGCCTTGTTCAAGGGGCCGTTCAGAAGGGTCACCACACACATTTGAATTCCAAACCAGACAAGCCCGACGTCTAGAAACCTTCTCACTCGCTACACTTGAGACTCAGACACTCGGTTTATAACTTTGCTCGAACCATTAACCTATATTTGTCTTGTTTCTATAAAAGTGCCTCGGATTGTATACTAAACAAAAGAGACTCTATATGATGAGGCTAACACCACCTATGACACAATCAAAGCCTTACATGACTCTCCAAACAACATTATTAAGCACTAAAACAATCCAAATGCATTAGACAGTTGTACAAAATAAAATGGCATTAGACGTTTTAACTGCTGCGCCGTGTGGAACTAGTGCTCTCAGAAGAACAGCATGCTGCGTACACGTTCCAGATTACCGACCACAAAAATATTTCTGAGTTTCTAACGTACGAATACTCAAATTGGCACTTTACATTTTCCCTCTTTTTCCTTTAATAAGTGGCTAAATTCTGGGGTGCCTGGGTGGTTCAGTCGGTTGGGTGTGCGGCTTTGATCTCACAGCTGGTGAGTTCGAGCCCCGCGTCGGGCTCTGTGCTGCCCACTGAGAGTCTGGAGCTGCTTTGGATTCTGTGTCTCCCCCTCTCTCTGCCCCTCCCCTGCTTGTGCTTTGTGTGTGTGTCTCTCTTAGAAATAAGTAAACATTAAAAAAAATTTTTTAAATAATTGCTTAAATTCCTGGACTAAAGAAAGATTTTTATCAACTACCAAAGGACTCTGATTTGGCTTCTTTTTGTTCATTTCATCACGTTTTGCTGTTTTCTCCCACATCTCTCCCCCTGGCGCTGAGACTCCTTCACTGCCCCGGCTTCAAGCCACCGGATGCTCCCTTCTGCTCAAGAAAACTCCCACATGCGATCAACTCTAGACACAGCTGCCTGGCCCTTCCCAGCTCCTGTCGAATCCTCAGGTGGCAGAGATGACCCCTGGGCAGGGACATCTCTACGCCCCTATTCAGCAGGAAGACGCTACAGAAGATGAGACTTTCCACCTCCGACAACCTCGAAGATCTAAGGGTCAGAGCTGTTCAGGACCAGAGAAACGTAGCATAAATTAACTTCCTTACAGCTCGCAGCCCACCGATAAACACCCGGAGCCTGGGGAACGTGACCTTCCTCGAGGGACTCACAGCTGCCTCACTTCCTTGATGTTTTTGTCCCATTAAAGACTCAGATCAACCTTGTCTTAGCAGCAGCGAGCCCCTCAAGGTCCCGAAAGCCTTGCTTCCAAATTCCTTAGAGACTCGCGCTCTCCTTAACCCCCACTAACTTGAAAGTATTAACCAGTCACCCTCACACCCCCAGTGCAGCTCTTTCTGCCCGCGGGTCCTGTCCTGGTGCTTTCATAAAATCACCTTTTTCACCAAAGACGCCTCAAGAATTCTTTCTTGGCAGCTTGCTCAAGACCCCATCACCACAGCTCGGGAGGCCAGGCTCCATCTGCAGGTGCTGGGGGGGCTCCATCTGCAGGTGCTGGGGGGCTCCATCTGCAGGTGCTAGGTGGGGTGGGGGGGCTCCCTTCTAGTTCTGGTGCTTCTCCCCGGGCGCCTGTCTGCCTCCAGAGTTCCCCCTTTTGTAAGGACACCAGCCACTAGGATTAGGGGCCCCCCTGACCCCAGCGTGGCCTGCATGGGCCATTGGGAGGCGCTGGGGATGAGGTCTGCAGCCTAGGGATCTGGGGGGGGGGGAGGGGGGAGGAACAGCTCAGCCTAGAGCCTAAACACAGAGCTGTGGGCTGTGTTGGATCACAAGGGCAGGGGTCCTGTCCAGAGCTGGGTCCGAGGGCTGGGGAAGAGGGTGGAAATTTGGTGTATGTGGAGAGCGGCTGTGCGGGCAGCTCCGAGTGGCGGGGGGGGCCTTGCGTCTGTCACCTTCTGGCTGCTTCTTTCCAGTGAGCAGTGAAGCAGGCACCCCTGTCCAGAGCAAGGACGGGGAGAAGGCTGTGACGATGCTGGGGTACAGACGGCAGGGCTGTTCGCTGGGGAGGGGGGCGGCCGTCAGGGTCACCCGCAGCTTCTGGGGGTTGCTGGAAATCTTGGGCTTTTCCTGGCTTATAGATTCGCCCCCAGGACCCCCACTTCATCTGCCCATGGGCGTCTCCCTGTGTGGTGTCTGCGTCCAAATCTCCCCTTTTACAAGGTCACCAGTAGTGCTCCAAGCTCACTCTAACGCTCTCGTCTTGGTTTGATCATCTGCAAAGGCCCTGCTGCTAAAGCGGGTCGCCTTCACAGGGGCTGGCAGTTAGCACCGCGTCGCCTCTCTTTCGGGGGTGGACACCATCCAACCCACAGCGGGTGGAAGGGGTGCGCACAGCCAGCTTCAGCCGGGTGAGCGAGCGCACAGAGAAGGCAGGCAGCTGTTCGGACGCAGGGGTGGACTCGTGCGAGGCAGGAGGGTGGAGGTGGGAGGGACGGGGCCCTAGGCTGTGCGTGGGAAGTCTGTTGTGTTACTTGGCCGTGGATTTAAACCAGTGTGAGGGGAAGTGAGATGGGAGTGGAAGAGCGGAACCGATGCATTGTAGGCACCAGTGGGGTCAAGGCGTTATTGGGATCATGCCACAGAGAGGGAGCTCACCCGGGCGCAGGGGTGACGTGTGAAGGGCAGGCGGAGGCAGTCTACAGGTCAAGGTCACTGGAAGGAGGAGGTCAAGACTCAGGAAGACTTACGTTATTGGAGGCATCCCTCTCCTTAGGGCGATTTTCCTTCCATCTAAAATAGTGACAATTAATAACGGCATGTGTGTGCAGGTTGGGCACTGCACAGCTTCTCCAGCCTGGGGATTAGAACAATCTTCCACTGTCGTTCCCTGCTCCTTGCTGACTTTCACGTGGTGCTGACTGGAAGTTTTTAACAGCTGCCCCCGGTGACCCAGCTCTCAGAGATGTGACATCCGGGGAAGGATGTGGAGAGACCCACCGCTGAAACTGTGAGCCGCCGGAGAGGGCAGTTCGTGTGCTCACAGACAGCTGCTGAGTATTTCCGTGCATCCCTCACGCTTAAAATATCCAAAGGGCCATTTGCTCTTGTCATTAGTTTCCCACAATATCCAATGCCTGTCTGATGTTGAGACGGCGCTTTTTAAAAACATCGGCTGTGTCTTCTCCAGTGCTGAGAATGTTAATGCGGTCCCAGACCTAAGGCCACCATGTCCGCAGTCAGGATGCAGGGTGTGTCTGGAGCCCCAAGCCCTCCCTTATTCCCTCTCCCCTCCACCGGCACCTCCTCCCTCCCCCCATAACGGCGTCTGCCACCAGTCTGGTTCTCAAGCCTGCAGTTTTGTTCTGCAGAAAATGAGGGCACAGTGTCACGGGGGCAAGGGGGGCGCCTGGTTGTCATGGAGACCTGCACCTGCCGCAGGAAGCCTGCTGGCATCAGAAAATGGAATTTGGGGTTTGAGAAAGGAGAGCCACACAGTGATTTCTTGGGTTCCTGGAGCTCATGTCTGGAGTCCCTAACTTTTCGTCAGAGGCCGGAGGTGGAGGGTGTGAGGTGGGGTCCCCGGCGGACCCCCACAGGGCCCCTGCTCACTGATTCAGGGTGGCCACTGCTGCTGAGGCCCCAGACCCACCTGTCTTTATATCCGTGATCTCCCTGCGCGGGCGTGTGACACAGGGCTGAGGAACTGCCAGTGTCCGCGGATGGGATTTCCACCCTCACCGTCATCCCTTCCAGGTGCTGCCACTCCTCACCTGGAAGGCCGCAGACGCTCCTCCCTTGCCGCCTGCCCCCTCCCCTCCTCGCCCCTCCAGTCCCATTACAGTCTTTGCCGAGGAAACAGCCAGAAGAGACACTGAAGAACGAATCAGTTAAGGCACACTCCCAATTAAAGCCCCTCGGTGGCTTCCCTCTTCCCTCAGAATGAAATCCCCCATTTTCCCATGGCCCACTTAGGCCTGCTAAGGTCCTTCGAGGTCCTCCCCTTTGGTCGCTAGGCTGCAGCCACCCTGGCCTCTGTTTGCCCCTCCAAAGAACCAACCCCAGGACCTTTGCGCCTGCTGTTCCGGCTACCCCTCCTGGCCCAGATCTTCATGCAGCTCCATCCTGTCTCCATCGAGGGCTCGGCTCAGAGGTGACCTGCTCAGTGGAGACCTCCCCCACACCGATCGCCATCCCCAGAAACCCACCAGGCACCTCCCCTGCCTTACTTCCATCACGGTGCTGAGGCTTCCTCTGTTCCCACACTTGTTTATGGCTTCTCCCAGGAACGGGAGCTCCTTGGAGTGTGGTGAAAGAAGGGAGCTTCGGCTCTAGTTTTCTGCTGGTACCAGGGTTGGCCCTGGGGAATGTAAAAGTCCAAAGAACAAAAATAACAACCGTAAGTGATTTCTTGTTTAAAAAAAAAAACACGATAAAATATTCTGTTTGTGTTGCTATTTTCATCAGGGAAATAGGGACCACACGGCCTGGGAGTGAGAGAGTCAGAGATGTGAGGCTGCAGGAGGGTGTGTGGCTTTTTAATTCACTACGTAGATATTTAAGTCCTCGGAATCCTTGGCGAAGTGGTGTTGGTGAGGTGACCGCCCACATCCAGACCTACGAGGCGAGAGGGGTTTCGTGAGATGTCTGTTCCAAGTATGGTTTTAATTTTATGCCATTTTGATGCTTTTTCACTTGGGGACTGTCCCTACCAGGGCCAGCCATGCCCAGAGGTGGTGAACATCTGGCAGAGAGTTTGTGTACACACCAGGCAATCCAGAGCCCACGCCCCAGCCACCTGCTGACCCGGTGGGTGCCTGTCCATCAGCCCTCACCCCCCCCGCCCCAGGGCGGGTACTGGAGGCCCCGGTGAGGCCGCTGAAACGATGCAAACCGGCCAGTCCTACCTGCTCACTCTGCCTGGTCCCTTGCTTCCCCCAAAAGCAGAGTAATTACTCTTGCCGAGTCTCCCCCAACCCCCACTCTGCCCAGTGACCCAATCCAGTGCCCTCCCACATGGTTCCCCTTGGCAAGTCCTGCCCCACTTCTTGGGAAAGAAACAAACTAATGGCTGTCATTTCCAGCTCTGTTTACCTGCTGTGTGTAAAACTTCGTGACTCCTGCAATGATCAGTTTCATTTTGTGCAAGCCCAGGAGAGCCCAGATACATTCCTTCATCTCGTGTGTCTGTAGGGGTGGGGGGGTAGGGGAATTGAAGGTGAGTTTGGAGATTACTCCATAAACAACGAAGCTGGGGTCTCAAGCCCCCCGCCTGCCCATCTTTACCTTATTGGGACCCTGCTCAAACCCCAAATGCCCAAGCCAGAGGGCAGAGAAAGAAGCCAGGTCTGGAATCCCCAGTCAGTCCCCAGGTGTTGAGAGACAGGATGAGGTGCGGATGCGGGAGAAGTGGGCTCGGGGCCAGATGGGGCCAGACAGGAGGAAGCCCGGCGCCCTCATCTGTCAAGTGCAGACCCTCCCCGGCCCTCGCTCACAGCCAGGGCTGCTGGACATGGCTGCTCTGTGTGTGTCACTGTGCACGTAGGCACACATCCAGGGAGACTCACATGCTAAGCCCAGGCCAGGTCTGCAGGAATCCCCTTGAAGCCCTGCATTGACATACTGAACCCTGGCACGTGCAGTTACTGTCATCGGGGAAAACTTTACTAAACTACAGCAAAATCCCAAAGACGGGCGCCTGGGTGGCTCAGTTGGTTAAGTGTCCGACTTTGGCTCAGGTGATGATCTCACAGCTCAGTGATTTCAAGCCCCACTCGGGCTCTGTGCTGACAGCTGAGAGCCTGGAGCCTGCTTTGGATTCTGTGTCTCCCTCTCTCTTTGCCTCTCTCTCTGTCTCTCTGTCTCTGTCTCTCTCTCAAAAATAAATAAACATTAAAAACTTAAAAAAAAAGAAATATAAACAACTCGTTATAAAAATATCTCATTTGCTCCAATTTGAGGACTTGAGTTCCTCAGTGCCCATGTGGTCACTAGATGGCGCTCTTGAGTCACAGAAAAGCAAACAGACTCCTTTTCTTTTTCTTTCTTTCTTTTAGTGTTTCATTTATTTCTGAGAGAGAGACAGCGCGAGCAGGGGAGGGTCAGAGAGAGAGGGAGTCACAGACTGAAACAGGCTCCAGGCTCCGAGCTGGCAGTCAGCACAGAGCCCGACGCGGGGCTCGAACCCACGAACCGTGAGATCCTGACCTGAGCAAAGTCAGACGCTTAACCGGCTGAGCCCCCCAGGCGCCCCCCGTGTGAGCTGTTTCTAGACTTCCTAGCTGTTCTTGGCTATCTCGTCCATCACATCTGTGACATTTAATTGTGTTGTGCGTGGCTGTCACTTGCTCATTTTTACTGCTTTCTGGGGTGAATGTTCCACACTTTCTCATCCGTTAGGACATTTGTGTGGTTTCTAGTTTAACGCTAAGTAAGCCTTCTCGTGCCTGTCACAGCGTTCACGTCCACGCGTTACCCCTGAACACGCGTGTGGGGGGAAGTGCCTCCTCGCAGGCTGGGTCCCCGCGCCCCTGACCGCCGGCCGTGCTCAGCGCCGTGTCGATGCTCGCCGTGTGGGAGGGCTTGTGGCTCATGCCTCTTGATTGCGCTTCTGCATTTTCTGATTGTTAACAAATGTGTGTGTGTGTGTGTGTGTTTCATATTATGCAATGGCCGTTCAGCACCCCTTTCTGATGTGATAGTTTCAATTGCTTCCCTATTGTTTTCTACTGAAGTTTCTTTTTTTTCCCCCTCTCTCTCATTGGTTTATTTATAGGAGTTACTTCTGTGTTCAGGATATGAGCTCTTTTTCAAATGCATGCGTTGCAAATAATTTCCCATGTCATATCTTGACATTTTGTTCCCTTAAGTTTGTGTGTTTTTTTTTGTTTTTTTTTTTAAATAAATAGAGTGCTTAGTATTAGTGTATCCTAGTTTATCAGCTGCACTGGGTTAGACATCCTCACTCCATACTCCAGAGCATGGATCTCATATGGTCCTCCAAGAGTTTTTTGTTTGTTTTTTTAATTTTTTAATGTTTTATTTATTTCTAAGAGAGAGAGAGAGAGAGAGAGAGAGCATGAGCAGGGGAGGGGCAGAGAGAGAGGGAGACACAGAATCCGAAGCAGCTCCAGGCTCTGAGCTGTCAGCACAGAGCCCGACGCGGGGCTCGAACCCACGAACCGTGAGATCATGACCTGAGCCGAAGTCGGACGCTTAACCAACTGAGCCACCCAGGCGCCCCATGTTTGTTTTTAACATTACATTTTTTTATATTGATTTGTTTATTTTGAGAGAGAAAGAGAGTACATGTGCATGTGCGTCAGTGGAGGAGGGATAGAGAAAGGGGGAGAGAGAATTCTCTGGGTTCGAACTCACGAACTGTGAGATCATGACCTGAGTAGAAAGCAAGAGTCGGAGCTTAACTGACTGAGACACCCAGGCGCCCCCATTTGTTTTGTTTTGTTTTGTTTTGACTTTACCTTTACGTTTTCCTTTAAAGGGAACCTAAGTTTGAGACCACAGTGAGGGGTCACCGTACGCTGTGAGAACGGCTGGAGTCAACAACCCAGGATACAACAGGTGTGGCGAGGATGGTGGAGAGAAAGGAAGCCTCGTGCACTGTTGGTGGGAATGCAAACTGGTGCAGCCACTCTGGAGAACAGCATGGGGGTTCCTTCAAAAGTTAAAAATAGAACTACCCTGTGAGCCGGTAATTCCGTTGCTGGGTATTTACTTGAAGAAAATGAAAAGATTAATTTGAAAAGATACATGCACCCCTGTTTGTTGCAGCATTATTTACAAAAGCCAAGATTTGGAAGCAGGGTCCATTGATAGACAAATAAAGAAGATACGGTGTATGTCCACAATGGGATATTCTTCAGCCACAAAAAAGAATTTCTAGGGGCGCCTGGGTGGCTCAGTCGGTTAAATATCCGACTTCGGCTCAGGTCATCATCTGGCACTTCATGGGTTCGAGCTCCGTGTCAGGCTCTGTGCTGACAGCTCAGAGCCTGGAGCTGCTTCAGATTCTGTGTCTGCCTCTCTCTGCCCCTGCCCCGCTCATAGTCAGTCTGTTTGTCTGTCTGTCTCTCTCAAAAATAAGTAAACATTTAAAAATTAAAATAATTTCTTGCCATTTGTGACAGTATGAATGGATCCAGAGGACATTATACTGAGTGAAATAACTCAGATAGAGAAAGACAAATACCATATAATTTCTCTTACACGTAGAATCTAAAAAAAGAAAAAGAAAAAAAGCCCAAACACCTTTAAACACAGAGAACAATCTGGTATTTGCGAGAGGGGAAGTGTGGGGGCGATGGGTGAAATAGGTGATGGGGATCAAGAGGTACAAATTTCCAGTTATAAAAGAAATAAGTCTCAGGATTAAAAATACAGCATGGGGAATATAGTTAATAACATTGCAATCATGTCATAAGCTGACAGATAATTACACTTACTGTGGCAGCACTGAGTAATGTATAGAATTGTATCACTGTGTTGACCACCTGAAAGTCATATAATATCGTGTGTCAACTATTCTTCAACTAAATAAAAAAAATACTTGAAGGAAACATGCCGACTGCATCTGGGGAGATCTCTGCACATTTGGAGTAAATGTAATTTTTCCTTCCCACTTTCTCCAAGGAGCATGTTTTTGTTTTCAGGAAGAAAAGTCTTTTAGTTGGTTTCCTTAAAAAAAAAAGTAAACAATTTTCATATATTAAAAAAAAGAATAGTTTGAGACTAAGAAAAAAATTTTTCTCATAAGAGCAGTGAATTGGATGACAACCATCTACTGAAAACACTGTTCTGTCTTCACTCTCTGTAGTTTATTGGTCAGATTTCCTTATTACTAATTTCCATAGCTTTGAGATTCACCTGGCTTTCCATTCAAATTGTTCTTTTATACTCCCATGTGAACTTCAGATTCGATTTGTCCAGTGTCATGCGCATGTGCGCCCACACGTGGGATGTAGACTGAGGCAGCACAAAATTTATAAACTAATATAGGTCAAAAAAGAAAGCCATAAAATTATTGAATATTTGAATTTATGACCTGCCTCTTCCGCATACGCATACTTTCATGCTTCTTTGTCATTTAGTTTTCAGTAAAGATGTGTGTATTTAAGGTGCACAGCAGGATGACTTGATGTGTGTTTACATAGTGGAATGATTCCCTCAGTTGCTGTTTTGTCTATGTGACTGAGCAGCTGAAAGTTCTCAGCAAGTTTCTGGTATTCGATACAGAATTCCTAAGTGTAGTCACCCTGTTCACTAGATCTCTAGGCTCATCAGCCCTGTATAAGGGCAACTCTGTCCCCTCTGACCCACTCCCAGCCCCTGTTCAACCCCCTGCTTCCGCCTCCTTGACTGTTTCAGATCCCACCTGCAAGTGAGATCATGCAGAATTTTTCACGAAAGCCTTGCCTTTGTTTCTTGGGAGCCCACACACCAGCAAAACAGCTACTTTCCAAAGAAAGGGATTTTGAAAATCAGTGATAGACCCCAATCCCCTTGTTGTCTTTGGACAGACTGAAGCCCAAAGGATACCAATGTGCTGTCTCAAGGTCATGTGTCGCAAGGTCACAGGCAGGCTAACCAACCTTCCTGGGCTGTCTAGCACTGAGGAGTTTCTGGGACATGGGACATTCAGTCCTAAAATTGGGACAGTGTAGGGGAAGCTGGGATGGGTTGGTCACCCTACAGACTGGAGAGGCTGCTTTGCGGTGGCAGAATGGCCTTGTGTGAGGTCCACGTGCCGTGAAATTGCGATGTCCCACAAGAGAACACCAGGGCCCATCTGTGAGTGCCAAGCTCATTGTCATGGTCTTCTCGCTCCACATCCGTGAGCCCTTCCTGGGCCACAACAACAGGGATTCCTCTGTCCACCTCACACACGGAGATGTGACACTCAGGAAGGCCCCAGGTCCGTGTGGAATGACTGCCACACACCCAGACGGCAGCTCTCTGTCTGCGGTCACCTGCCCACGGCCAGCAGCGCAGACCCTGGGGGAAGGAGGGGTCTCCACACACAAAACTTTTCCTCTCAAGGCTCCGGGAGACCCAGGAAGTTTGTTTTTCAAACATCCCAGTCCCACCTTTGCTAACAAGCATGGATTCCCAGGTGGTGCCCAGGACCCTCCAGAGACCGCAGGGGGAAGGGACTTCCAATTACTCACCTCTCTGCTGCTTCATTTCTTCCCCAGCTCCAGCTCTATCCATCTCCGTGGGGCTTTCTGGAGGCTGTGTGGGAGGCTGAAGAAAGAGACAGAGACGGAGGGAGAGGAGATGTCCTTATTCTCGGGGACACTGGTGGGGAACATGTCAGGAAACAAGATGTTGTACACGGGCTCCTTGGAATTGTTTCTTATTCTTCCCTAAGTTTGAGAGGAGCCTGATTCCTGTTTGTTCATGGAAGGAAGGGGTGAAGTTCCTGGATTAGACTCTGCCAGTACCAGGTGTGTGGCTGGGTACGGGGCAAGTGTGGGAAGAGGACGCTTAGCCTGATGCAGCTTTATCTGTCCATCCATTCATCCATCCATCCATCCATCTGTCCATCCATCCATCCACCCATCCATCCATCCATCCATCCATCCATCCGTCCGTCCATCCATCCATCCATTTAATCACCCTTCCATTTACCCCTTTCCTCCTTCCTTCCATCCACCCACCCACCCACCCATCCACCCACCCATCCACCCACCCATCCGTCCATCCATCCGTCCGTCCATCTATCCATCCATCCATCCGTCTGTCCATCCATCCATCCACCCATCCATCCATCCATCCATCCATCCATCCATCCATCCGTCCGTCCATCCATCCATCCATTTAATCACCCTTCCATTTACCCCTTTCCTCCTTCCTTCCATCCACCCACCTACCCACCCATCCACCCACCCATCCACCCACCCATCCACCCATCCATCCGTCCATCCATCCGTCCGTCCATCCATCCGTCCATCCTATTCCCTCTGCCTGCTGTGCTCTTCCTTCTCCCTCCTGGCCAAGCTAACCGGGTCACTTTTTTCTCCCAACCCTCTTCCATAATTTGCTTGGGAAGCATTTTCATCCCCTCATTCAGACGGGGTCCCTTTACCTCATGTCAGAAACAAATCCCTACAAGCCCTAGGCGGGTACTGTAGTGTTCCCACTGTGCTCCTCTGTCCTGGTTTCAGACATGTCCTCTCTCATCACCTTCAAATGACAGTGTTCAGATGGGGTGTTGGGTCAAAGGAGGAGATAGAGGTTTACAACACATTTTCTTCCTCAGTAAAAAATTGTAGCTACTGTTCTTTCCTTCACTGAACCATACCCAGCTGTTCCCATACAATTACTACCTCCACCAAACTCACTTCCACACTTTTAGTTTAACATTATATTAGAAATATATAATATATATTTATAGACATATAAATATATATTAATATAATATAATATTATATATATATATATATTCCTTCTTCTTCATTCTTATTCCTGTTCATTTCTGCAGAGTATTCTGGTCATGAATGGGCCCCAAATTCTTTACCTGGTCCTGTATTTATAGATATTTTGATAGTTTTCCATCTCCTGGAATATAACCTAGTACTTAAGTTTTAAAAATGTGTTTGAAAATAATCTCATTCATCTCAGTTTGCCCATGTGATCACATCAGTAGGATAAACTTCTAGGAGTTGCAGACCTTGGATACGTGCAAATGCAGTTTTTCAGGGAAGGGAGCAGTTCTTAACACTTGACTTAGCACACTGATGTTACTTTTTAAAAATTGCTTTTTAATGTTTTCATTTATTTTTGAGAGAGAGCGAGAGAGAGCACACATGGGGAAGAGGGGTAAAGAGAGGGAGACACAGAATCAGAAGCAAGCTCCGTGTCCTGAGCTGTCAGCACAGAGCCCACCACGGGGCTTGAACTCGTGAACTGCGAGATCATGGCCTGAGCCAAAGTCAGACGCTTAACCAACTGAGCCACCCAGGTGCCCCCTGATGTTACTTTTCAAATATTTCTTTAGTGGTGTCAACTCCTTGAGGGCAGAGGCTGTTTTGTTGTTACCCACTGCCTGGGATAGAGTCTGGTCTAGTTGGAGCTGCTTGAAGATGTTGGTTAAATAAGTGAATAAATCCATTAAATGAATAATGAGTGAATCCACTCATGTGGATTTGTGAGTGAATGACAGCTACAAATGCATGAATGAATCTATTAACAAATATGTAAAAGAATCAACGACTGAATGCCCCAATCTGTTTGCCGATCCATTAAACCATGAATCAATGAATGGCTATGTAATTGAATGAGTCAGTGAGAGCTACTGAATGGTGGAATATGTTAAGCAAACATTCTTTAGCAAGGGCCATAGCTATGGAGGGGTAAAGGGGTAATAATCTGTGCAGCAGTGTCCAGGAATACTTTCATGGCAGTGCCTTGAAAGAGTCCCACCTTATTTATAAAAAGCTGCCAGTTTCCAAAAGACCTCTCAAGATCACCCATACTTTCCCACCCAGCTGGAGTTTCAGAAGGGGCATGGACAGGAAGAACAGCACCCAGGAGATCTACTTCGTTCTCCTTGGACTCTCCGAGTACCCACGGGCTCAGGCCATCTTCTGCTGCCTGCTCCTCCTGTCCTACATCGTCACCCTTCTCGGGAACAGCCTCATCCTGCTCCTGATCCGCTATGACCCCCGGCTCCACACGCCCATGTACTTCTTCCTCAGCAATCTGTCCTTCCTGGATGTGTGCTATACCACGTCCAGTGTGCCCCAGGTCCTCATCAACTGCCTGGTGGCCACCCCAGTCATCTCACTGGGACAGTGCGTGGCCCAGATGGCCGTGGGACTGTATCTGGGTGTCGTGGAGTGTCTTCTGCTGGCTGCCATGGCCTATGACCGCTGTGTGGCCATTGTTGACCCCCTGCGCTACGCCACGCACATGGGGCCCCGGCTTTGCAGCCTGCTGGCTGGGGCCTCATGGACGGCAGCATTCCTGCTGACCGTGGTCCCCGTGCTGACCATGCCCTTGGAGTTCTGTGGCCACCACGTCATCAATCACTTCTCGTGTGAGCTTCTGGCCCTGCTGAAGCTGGCCTGCTCTGACCTTCAGGTCTATGAGTCTCTCATGGTGGGCACCAGTGCCCTGACCCTGCTGGCTCCTTTTGCCTTCATCGTGGCCTCCTACGGAAGGATCCTGGTGGCCGTGCTGCGGATGCGGTCCACAGAGGGCCACAGCAAGGCCTTTTCCACGTGTGGGTCTCACCTCACGGTGGTGGCCCTCTTCTACGGCACGGCCATCTCCATGTATATGATGCCTCAGGACAAGATCATGCATGACCGAGATAAGATCATCTCCACAGCCTATGGCGCCCTCACCCCCATGATGAACCCCCTCATCTACAGCCTGCGGAACAAGGACATGAAAGGGGCCTTCCGGAGGCTTCTGGGGAGAAAAGCTAGCTTCTAAGAAGCAGGGCTGAGGAGGGAGGAAATAAATTAGTATTCTGGATTGCCTACTCTGGGCTGTAAACTGAGTTTCTTCTCTGCAGCCTTTCTGGGGAGGATGTATTCACACACCCACACACACACACACACACACCAATTAGTAACAAAGGCAAGAGCCTAGGATCAGTGTGTGTGTGTGTGTGTGTGTGTGTGTGTGTGTGTGTGTGAGAAAGAGAGAGAGAGAGGGAGAGAGAGAGAGAGGGACAGATGTGCACACAAAAGAGACTGTCCCAGAAATCCTCAGTGGCTGAAGGAGAAGGATGGATGGATGTTGACCTCCTCTTGCGGCTGGTTTCAGGACGAGGCCGCCAGCACCCAGCAGGAGCTGTGTCTAGCCCCACCTGCTGCCTCGGCAGTTCCCTCTGGGAAGCTACACACTGGGGGTGTAGAGGCAAGGTGTTGCTGCCTCGGTGTGTGCTGCCAGCCTGCACCTTCCCGCCTGCCCAGCACCGTGACAGGTTTGGGACTGTACCTCCTTACAACCTCACCGATGAAATAGATGCTGGAAGAAGACATGAGGCCTCTGGGTCAGAGACGAGGAATGTTGGGACTCACAGCTGGGGGCGTGATGTGCCTTGCTGCACATAACATCCGCTTGTACATTTCTTCTGTTGCTAGGCAGCCACTGGCACATGCCGCGTGGAGGGACCCACGCTGGCTCCTGAGACAGTAGGCCGGGGATCAGGTGTCCATGGCCCTGACCTCACGATGCTCCCGTGGTGAGTCTGTAGATGTTCTGATGTCAGTCACATGCTTGCTTCCCAATTTTATGACCGTGCGTGTCCACAAGACGTGCTGATTGTGCTTGTTGTTTTTAATGGCTTTGGTGACCCTGAAAACTCCGATTCTTTATTTTTAAATTATTTTTTATTAGAAAAATTTTTCTTCAGTGCTTATTTATTTTTGAGAGACAGAGACAGAGTACAAGCAGGGGAGGGGCAGAGAGAGAGGGAGACACAGAATCCGAAGCAGGGTCCAGGCTCTGGGCTGTCAGCACAGACCCCGACCTGGGGCTTGAACTCATGAGCTGTGAGGTCATGACCTCAGCCAAAGTCCAAAGCTTAAGGGACTGAGCCACCAGGCACTCCCTAATGTTTTTTTTCTTACTCAACTTTGGAATCTGATTTTTTTCTAGCTCGCAACTGATAGAGGCTTTCCAAGACATCAGATAAGCTTTCAGGATCCTGAATTCGGCCTATACCTGACTCACCCTCCCCTCTGCCTCTAAAATAGCCCAGCTCCTGGCATTTTCTCCGTTTTGAGTTGCTGCTCATCCTTCACATCCATTTCCTGCTACTGAAAGCCATGCTCCCCCCACCCCACGTGTCTCTCAGAATAACTTTCTCCTTCTGTCTCTCTTTCTACTACTATTTATGTACTAGTCTCTGTTGGGTGTTAAGGATGAAGGGTGAGTAAGACTCTATCCTGTCTCCAAGGATCTTGTCCTGTAGTATCAGCTACCTTATCTGAGGGCTCTGATAAATATTTATTAAAGATATTCTCTCCTCTCCTTCACTACTGATAGGGGGCTGCATCAGAATGAATTTCTAGGGAATAGTTTGGTAGCATCCCTTGACATTTATACCATATATTTATTTTGCTTCCAAAAGGCCACAACTAGGAATTAACCTTATAAATACACTTGCATCAACAGACCTATTTTACAATAATTTTCATTTTAGAATTGTTTAGAATGATAAGAATGGGAAACAGCCTAAATTTACACCACTGGGATTAGTAAAATAAATTATGGTGACTACCAGACAATGGAATTCTACTCAGCTATTAAAAACTATGAGTGAGGGGCACCTGGGTGGCTCAGTCGGTTAAAGGTCTGACTTCAGCTCAGGTCATGATCTCATGGTTTGTGGGCTCAAGCCCCGCGTCGGGATCTGTGCTGACAGCTCAGAGCCTGGAGCCTGTTTCAGATTCTGTGTCTCTCTCTTTCTCTGACCCTCCCCTGCTCATGCTGTCTCTCTCTCTCTCAGAAATAAATAAAACATTAAAATATTTTAAAAAACTATGAGTGAGATGACTACATACTGATTTAGAAAGATGAATCATGATATAGAGTTAAATAATAATAAAAAGTATGCATAGTGTGATCCCATTTGTGAAAAACAAAAGCAGATATATTTGCATATAGAAAAGTCCTGGAAAGATATATAACATTTGTTTCTTACACTTCCTAAGAATGGCTAATTCAAAATGAGAAAGGAAATATTTACTTTCATAAGATTCAAGTTTTTTTAAAAGTAAATACTTGTTTATTAATTGAAACAATTTAATTGAAACAATTAAAAACTTCCTCCAGGTATGTTGACACCTTTCCAATGGTTTTGTATGGATGGAAAATCCACACCAAACCCTCAGCTACTAACACATGAAGATATCAACCATACTTAACATAAAAGATACAGTTATAAAAGAAATATTTCCACACAACTAGTATCTGACATAATCAGGATTTTAACCTGACTCTTCCTCCAAAGCCCTCATTCTTACTTGACTTATATGTGGTTTGTCTAATGAAGTATCCATTTTCTTGAACCAAATAGAGAGCCCAGAAATAAACCCATGATTAGATGGTCAATTAATCAATGACAAAGGAGGTAAGAATATTCGGTGGGGAAAAGAAGTCTCTCCAATAAATGGTGATTGGAAAATAGGACAGCTATATCTAACACAATGCTACCAGACCACTTTTTTACACCATACAAAAAAATAAACTCAAAATGGATTAAAGACCTAAAATGTGAGCTCTGAAACCATAAAGTATCCTGGAAGGTAACACTGACAGTACTTTCTCTGACATCAGCCATAGCAGTGTTTTTTAAGATGTCTCCTAAGGCAAGAGAAACAAAAACAAACATAATCTATTGGGACTACATTGAAGTAAAAAAGGTTTTGCACAGCAAAGAAAATCACCAACAAAACAAAAACAAAACAAAACCAACCTACTGAATGAGAGAAGATATTTGCAAATGATATATCTAATAAGGGGTTAATATCCAAAATATATGAGGAAACTATACAACTCAACACTAAAGAAACAAACAATCTGATTAAAAAATAGGCAGGAGGCGAGGGGTCTCCTGGGTGGCTCATGTGTTAAGCCTCTGACTCCGACTCAGGTCATGGTCTCATGGTTCGTGAATTTAAGCCCTGTATGAGTGCTGTCAGAGATCCTCTGTCTCCTTCTCTCTCTCTGCCCTTCCTTCTCCACCCCCTTCTCTGTCTCTCAAAAATAATTTTTTTTTTAAATGGGCAGAGGAACAGAATAGATATTTTTCTAAAAAAGACACAGATAGCCGATAGATGCATGAAAAGATGCTCAACATCACTCACTAGCAGGGAAATGCAAACCAAAACCATGATGAAATGTCATTTTACACCTGTTAGAATGGCTAAAGTACAAAAGACAAGACATAACAGGAGTTGGGGAGGTGGAGAAAAAGGAACGCTGTGCACTATTGGTGGGAATGTAAACTGGAGAAACCACTGTGGAAAACAGTGTGGAGACTCCTTTAAAAACTGAAAATAGAAATACCATATGGTCCAATAATTCCACTATGGGGGATATTTACTCAAGGAAAACGAACATGCTAATTTGAAGAGATATATGTGTCCCTGTGTTTATGGTGGCATCACTTATAACAACCAGGATATGGAAACAACCTAAGTGTCTGTCAACAGAGAAAAGGAGAAGGAAGATGTGAGGTATATATAATGGAATATTACTCAGCCATAAAAAGGATGATATCTTGCCATTTACAATGTCATAGATGGAGCCCTAGAGTATACAATGCTAAGGGAAGTCAGTCAGGGAAGGAAAAATACCATACTATTTCATTCATATGTGGAATCTTTTTTTATTTCTTTTTTTTAAAATTTTTTAAAATGTTTTATTTATTTCTAGGAGAGAGCGAGAGAGACAGTGTGAGCAGGGGAGGGTCAGAGAGAGAGGGAGTCACAGATTGAAACAGGCTCCAGGCTCTGAGCTGGCAGTCAGCACAGAGCCCGACGCGGGGCTCGAACCCACAAACTGCGAGATCATGACCTAAGCAAAAGTCGGACGCTTAACCGACTAAGCCACCCAGGCGCCCCGTGGAATCTTTTTTTTAAAAAACAATGAATAAATGAACAAAAAGCAGAATCAGATCTATAAATACAGAAAATTAACTGGTGGTTGCCAGAGAGGTGGGGGTGAAGAGTTGGGCAAAAGGGCTGAAGGGGGTCAAAGATACGGGTTTCCAGCCAAGGAAAGATAGGTGATGGGGGTAAAAGCACAGCATAAGGATATAGTCGATGGCATTGTAATAGCCATGTAGCTACACTTGTGGTGAGCATCACACAATGTATCCGCTTGTCCAATCACTATGTGCTCTACTTGAAACTAATGTAACATTATCAATTATACTCAAATAAAAAAAATCACACACACACAGAAGATAGACCTATTTTCTTGATGCAACTTGCTAAGCTGAGCTTCAGGTCAGACAACAGCCACCATCAACTGCCCTCATCAGAACCCATGAGATACTGGAAGCCCCTCTCATGTCTGTGAGCTCCAGCTAGGTCTGGGACCAGCCCTACAAGCCCCTGATCTAAAGGCATCCAGGGGCGCCTGGGTGGCTCAGTCGGTTAAGCGTCCGACTTCAGCTCAGGTCATGATCTTGTGGATCATGAGTTTGAGCCCAGTGTCAGGCTCTGTGCTGAAAGCTCGGATCCTGGAGCTGCTTCTGATTCTGTCTCCTTCTCTCTTTATGTTCCTTCCCCTCCCCCTGCCTCATGCTCTGTCTCTGTCTCTATCTCTCTCAAAAAAAAAAAAATTAAAAAATATTTTTTAAGGCATCCAACTAGCCCCAGGTAGCACTGAGAAAGGGAGTTGGGGTTGAAGAAAAATTGAAAACGGAATCTCAAAGACATACTCGTGCGCCCACATTCACAGCAGCCTTATTCACAATAGCAAATAATAATCTGCACCCAGATGCTCCTCCTTTGCCCATTAAAAAAATTATTTTTTGCTCTTGTGAATAAGGTTGCTGTGAACATGGGTCCAAGTGTTCATGAAGAGATGAGTGGATAAGCAAAACGTGGTGTCTACATACACAGTGGAATATTATCCCCCTTGAAAAGGAAGGAAATTCTGGCACCCGCTGGAACACAGATGAAAGGAGGGACTTCATGCTAGTGAGATATGCTGGTCACACAAAAGACTAATACTGCATAATTCCACTTACACCAGCAGCCCAGAGTAGTCAGAGTTACAGAGACAGAAAGTAGGACAGTGGATTCAGGGGGCTGGGAGGTGGAGGGAATGGGGAGTCAGTGTATAGTGGGTGCAGAACTTCAGCTTTGCAGGAGGGAAAGAGTTCTGGAGACGGGCGGCTGGATGGCTGCACAACAGCGTGGATGCACTTAATGCCACAAACTGTCACTTATAAACAGGGCTAAGATGGTGAATTTCATGTTATGTGTATTTTACCCATTTAAAAATCCATAAAGATAAATGGGGAGGGGCGCCTGGGTGGCTCAGTCAGTTAAGCATCCGACTTCGGTGCAGGTCATGATCTCATGGTTTGTGGGTTCAAGCCCCACGTAAGGCTCTTTGCTGACAGCTCAGAGCCTGGAGCCTGTTTCAGATTCCGTGTTTCCCTCTCTCTCTGCCCCTTCCCCTGCTCATGCTGTCTCTCTCTCAAAAATAAAAATAAAACATTTAAAAAAAATTTAAACATAAATGGGGAAGTTGGTGTCAGTGATAAATAAAGGTAGGGATAGCTCTTCCAAATAATTCAGCCTCAGAGGATGAGTCATATTTGCTACAGGAAAAAAACGGAGACAGGGAAGGGTACTTCAGACAGGGATCAGAATAAGCAAAGGTATAGCGGAACCTAGGTGTTCCAGACATGGGGTGGGGGAGTTCATAGCAAGTGAAGCAGAAAGTCTTGCCAGGGCACATAGAATCCAGGGCCTGACATAGCATACTGAGAAATTCTAAATTCATACAGGAGACAAAAAGGGGAGTGCTTTTTAAAATTTTATTATTTATTTATTATTATATTTTTAAAAGTAATGTCTACACCAACTTGGGGCTTGAACTCACCACCATGAGATCAAGAGTTACTTGCTCTTCTGACCAAAACAGTCAGGCACCATGAGACTTTTTTTTTTTTAACCTAACGGGTCACTTGGGTGGCTCAGTCAGTCAAGCATCCAACTCTTGATTTCAGTTCAGGTCGTGACCCCAGAGTCGTGGAATCGAGCCCTGCCTTGGGCTCTGTGCTGAGTGTGAAGCCTGCTTTGGATTCTCTGTCTCTCTCCCTCTGTCCCTCCCTTCTCCTCTCTCAAATAAATTTATTTTATTAAAATTTATTTTCCAAAAAATTTTAAAAAGATTTTAAAAATCCTTACATATGACCTAGTATGTGCCTAGTGTACAAATGGAATGTTTCTTGGCTGCTGAGTGAAGGTAATTCTAGAAGACTCTCTGAGCCTTCAGCTCTGCCAGCGTGTTCTGAATGTCTCCTGCACATGTGCACACTGGACTAGTCCCCTTCCTCTCTGCTCCCCCAGTTTCTGGCCCTTATGGGCTTCCACGTTCCCCTGACCCCAGACCTGGGAAGCAGAAGTGAAGTCTGATTTGATTTTGTTTTCCTGGCATATGGAACACGTTCTAGCACACAGTAGGGTGTCAATGCATGCTTAGTGATGGGGCCTACAGACCCATCCCCAAAGTAGGGGCACCTTTGCCTTCTTCCCTCAGACCCAACTGAGACTGAGAAAAAAAGTCCCATCTGGTCTGTAACTCCTCAGAGATTAGGGGAGAGAGAGGTCTCAAGATCCCCAGCCGTAGTTTAAACTGGCCTTTCTGCTTGCCTACTGGCTGTAAGGATGGACACAACTTGGCAGAATCCAGACAGGAGCCCATTCAGAGTGTGCAGTGGATGAAGGTGCGAAGCGGGTCCATTGGGGTAGAGCCCTTTCCGGGGCGGTGGGAATTCAAGGAGACATCCTCGCCTCCGACTGCTGAACTGGTTCCTGAAAATTCTGTCCCCGAGTGGATGCCCAGATCATCTGATCACTGACCAGAGACCCTACGGAGGGAAGAAGACTAGATAACGCCCAGTTTAGTTGAGCTGTTCTGGTAAGGGGACTGGACAGGTCTGTGTGTGTGTGTGTGTGTGTGTGTGTGTATGTGTAGACAATGGGAAGGAAATATCATGATGGAAATGGTATTTAGGGCACAGCTAAGTGTCCTGTGCTTTGCTGAGTGCTGTTCTTGTGGGATCGCCATCAGTTGTCCTGATAATCTCGGATAAAGGTATAAGCATATTTTACAGATGGAGACACTGAGGGTCAGTTAGAGTAAGTCAACAGGCTTGATTTCATGTGAACTGGATTGAGAGCCGGAGGCCAGGTCTGTGTGATTCTCAAGACTGAATTATGTCTCTCAGGGTCGATAGAAAAGGGTTGGAGGCTGGGAACCTCCCCAACTAGCTGGGTGACTTTGGTCAAAGTGGGGCCACACCTGGATGTCTTTTTTTTAATTTAAAAAATTTTAAATTTATTTTTGAGAGAGAGAGAGAGAGAGACAAAGCATGCCTGAGGGAGGGGCAGAGAGAGAGGGAGACACAGAATCTGAAGCAGCTCCAAGCTCTGAGCTGTCAGCACAGAGCCAGATGCGGGGCTCGAACCCACAGACCATGAGATCAGGACCTGAGCCGAAGTCGGACACTTAACTGACCGACTCACCCAGGTGCCCCACGATTTCATTTTTAAGTAATCTCTACATCCAAGTTGGGGCTCGAAACCACAACCACGAGATCAAGAGTCACACGCTCTGCCGACTGACCCACCCAGATGCCCCATAATTTTTATTTGAGTATAGTTGACACAGAATGTTACATCAGGGTCAGGTGTACAACACAGTGATTCAACTCTCTGCACCAACTGCTGTGCTCACAAGTGTAGCTGCCATCAGTCACCACACAACCGTATGCCAGTGTCATTGACAATATTCCCTAAGCTGTGCCTTTTATGCCCATGACTTATGTATTCTGTAACCGGAGGTCTGTGCCTCCCTCTCCCCTTCACCCCTTTTGCCCACCCCCCACCCCCAGCCCTTCCCTTCTGACAACCAACAGTTTGTTCTCTGTATTTATAGGTCTGCTTCTGCTTTTTGCTTGTTTATTCGTTTTGCTTTTAGATCCCACATATGAGTGGAGGCATATAATGTTTGTCTTTCTCCTATTTGACTCTTATGTAATAGTGGAGATGTTATTACATACTTTGAGATGAAGATAATTACATCTATCTTTTTTTTCATAAAAGGCTATTGAGTGCCAGACAGGCTAAGTAACTTATCCAAGTTGCACCGATAAGAATGTATAGGAGGATTAGGAGGAACTTAATGATTCCTCCTAATTAGGAGAGGGAGGGAGGCAAACCATGAGAGACTCTTGAATGTTGAGAACAAACTGAGGGCTGATGGGTGTGGGGGAGAGAGGAAGGGGGGAGACAGGCATGGAGGAGGGACTTGTGCGGATGAGCACTGGGTGTTATATGGAAACCAACTTGATAATAAACTATTAAAAAAGTAATAAAATAATAAAATAGGATAGTAAGATGAGGAAAAAAAAGAAAGAATCAGAGAGAAAACCCCTCTGGATGGGGCATATCTTGTTCACCCTCCACCCTCACCATGCCATGCTCAGTACCTAGTACCTTGCTGATGCTGGATAAATGTTTATGGGATGAAGCAAAAATCCTAAATAGTCACTGGGCACTCTGCTTCTGGGCTAAAGAATTCCAACGTGACCTTTGAAGTTAAATTGATTGGATTTTATGTAAGATAAACAGAAAACAAAAACGAAAACAAAAAACAAAACCTCTTGGCATCTAAGGTGACTGGCTATGATGTTGAATTCATGGGCTATTTCGCAGCAGAAGAGAGACTGGAGCAGGGACAGAGAGGGATTATGAACAGATGCAGGGGCAGAGAGAACGTGGGTCGTGGAAGGGAAAATTCTGGTGGGGGAGGGGACACAGATGGGACAGAGCAGTGGAGGCATTCTACTTTAGCACCAAGAGGCGGTCTACCATCCAGCGCTAGAGGGGCTTGTCTGGAGAGTCGTATCCAGGACCCCACAGCCTCCTTGGGAGGGGGAACGAACGCTGTGGGCGGATGTAATGTGCTCGTTTCAGGACTGGGCACAGTTCCAACCACGGTTGGCCTGGAGCAAACAGGCTTCACTGAGCATTGCCTGAGTTAATCTCCCTGCCGCATTTAATCTTCTCTGAAGTTAGACGTGTCATCAAGGGAACTGAGACCCAGTTTGGTGAAGGAACTGGTGGAATATGGCTCCAGAATGCCAACCTAAACTGGGCACCATCTCCATAGTTTGCCAAGGTACTTGAGCAATGCCTTATACTTTCTATACCTCTGATTCTTCATCAGTGAAACGGGACTAAAAAATAAAGTTTACCTCACAAGGTGAACGGGACGATGAAATAAGATCCAACTTGTAGTGTCTTTGTCCAGGATTCTGACACCATACAGCTGTAGCCACTTGACATCGGGGATTTGGGGAAACTCAAATCCATTAGAACTTTGTAACTGTAGCACCAACCACAGCCCTTGCTCCTGCCCAAATATTTTCAGTTTCCTCCTACAAAATACAAAAATGTCACACTGGGTACCTTCAAATGGCCCTCTCAGTCCTAACCTTCCCTTCCTAGCCTAGAAGGCTACTCTTCTTTTCTTCTTTGGCCAACATGTTTCAAAACATTTTTAAAAAATTATTTAAAAACCCAATAAGATGAAAATTTCACCCCAAATCCCAAGAGACAGAGAAGAAAATAATGAGTTATGGGGTCAGCCACACCTGGGCAGTTGAATCTCTGTTCTACTCCTTGCTGTTGGGAGGCTTTGGGGAAACAAGCGGACTCTGTGGTCCTTAGTTTCCACATCTGTATGATGGGGATGTTGGTGATTACTTCTCAGTGTTGTGATGAGGGCAAAATAGGAGCAAAGATCTCCTGACACAACATTTGGCAGCTGGTAGATGTTGGAAAATGGGGATTATTGTAATTCCCAGTGTTCACTCTGCACGCAGAACCCAGTGGAGTGTCTAGGACTCAAAGATACACCCGTTCCATTCCAGAGAAGATGTCTGTGAAAGGAAGAAGGCAGAGGAGGGCTAGAGTAAGCATCGTGTGTGCTGTGCAGCCAGGATAGATGTAGGGTGAGGCTGTGCCAGGATGTGCCAGGAAGGCTTTGTGACAGAGTGAGATGCACGTGGCCCTCAAACAGACCGAGGGCATGTTTCGTAAACAGTGCAACCTCATGCAAGGCCCTGCTGGGTGGAAATTGGACAGGACTCGTTTGAAAAAAATCCCAGTGTCTTCAATTTGTCCTTGTAGCCTCTGGGAAACTCCATTTCTTTACCTTAAACAACAAGGAAATGACAGCTGCGTTGCAGGGTATTGAGCAATGAATGAAATGGTTTGTTAAAAGGACCCAGCCTGGGTGGCTGAGTTGGTGAAGCGTCCAGCTTCAGCTCAGGTCAGGATCTCCCGGTTCAGGAGTCCGAGCCCCATGTTGGGCTCTGTGCTGACAGCTCGGAGCCTGGAGCTGCTTCGGATTCGGTGTCTCTGTCTCTCTCTGCCCCTGCCCTCCTTGCACTCTGTCTCTCTCTAAAAAAATAAATAAACATTAAAAATTATTTTTAAAAAAGGACCCAACCTGGACATAACATATATGCAATTAATGTTGTCTCCGTCTTTATAATAAGAAATTTTGGGAGGTGGGGAGTATAGAGCCCCCCATAGAGAATGAGGCATCAAACTTCCACTGTTTTTTTTCTAGAAAATTGCCATAGCTGACCCCCTTCTTGAATAGATGGTGGTATATTTCATCAATAAATGTCATCAGATCAGTAGAGGAATCTCAGAATAGAGAGAAACATTGTTCTCTACGGCAAGTCTCCAGGAAAAGCACTGAAGTTCACTGTATAATTGTTTTTATTTATTTACTTTTAATTTTTAAAGTTTATTTATTTATTGAGAGAGAGTGTGCATGATCAGGGGAGGGGCAGAGAGAGAGAGAGAGAGAGAATCCCAAGCAGGCTCCACACTGCCAGCACAGAGCCTGACATGGGGCTTGAACTCATGAACCAACAGATCATGACCTGAGCTGAACTTGAGTCGGATGCTTAACTGACTGAGCCTCCCAGGAGCCCCTGTAGAATTGTTTTTAAATGGCACCTTAAAAAAAGGACTAATCCAACTTTATCAAAAGTAATAACTCATTTGTATACAACTTTCCCTTTCATTAAAAATATCTTTGCTATTTCTTTTTTTTTTTTATTTTTTGTTGTTTATTTATTTATTTATTTATTTTCTTTGCTATTTCTTTAAAAAATCTTATTCAGGGGTGTCTGGGTGGCTAAGTTGGTTAAGCGCCTGTCTTCGGCTCAGGTCATGATCTCGCGGTTCGTGGGTTCGAGCCTCAAGTCGGGCTCTGTGCTGACAGCTCAGAGCCTGGAGCCTGCTTCAGATTCTGTGTCTCCCTCTCTCTCTGCCCCTCTCCCGCTCACTCTGCTTCTCTCTCTGTCTCAAAAAAAATTATAAAAACTCTTATTTAAAATATTAAATAATACAATTTCAGGTATGAAAAATTACTGCAATGAAACAGCTCAGGTGTATTTCCATTGTGCTTCCTTTCCTTATTAGGACAGTAAATTGCTTGCCTGGAAGAAATGGTGGCTTCTCACTTCTTCCATTTGTACACAAAGCACATGCCCACGGGATAGCCTGGGCTTTCTGAGTGGATGTTATTATATATTATTAGAGGTTATGTTTTCTAAAAAGTTGCAGTGACCCTTGTAAGTAAACCATGGTCCAAATCACCTTTTTACATATTGATCAACTCTCTTATAGAACACAAGCTAGGGGCACCTGGGTGGCTCAGACAGACTCTTGACTTTGGCTCAGGTCATGATCTCATGGTTTGTGGGTTTGAGCCCCATACCCAGATTTGCACTGACAGTGCAGAGCCTGCTTGGGATTCTCTCTCTCTCTCTCTCTCTCTATCTCTGCCTCTCCCCAGCTTGCATGCACATTCTCTTTCTCACCCTCTCTCAAAATAAATAAATAAACTTAAAAAAAGAAGAAGTACAGGCTAAAATAAAATACATATATAATTTCCAGTTATTATGAAAAATAAACAGAAGAAAATAAAACAAGGGCGGAGCCACTGTACATGCATATATCTTTTATGTATGCAAACAACTTCATTCAGGTATAATTTTAATTTGAAAGGCCTAGGTACAATATTAGTTAAATGATAATGGCCCCTAAGATTTACTCAAACTTCCTATAAAGGAATAAACAAAGTTAACAAACCTGATATAATTTTAAACTTTGCTCCTGGCTTGAAAGCTTGGAGGAAACTGCGCTACATTCAAGTGTTAACTAAAAGCAATTGTATATGTATTTACTACTATTTTGCCACAATGTCTACCTTTAAGTCTAATTCAGTAATTCAGGCCAAAATATGGTATCTCTATCACATTTTATGTGTGTCCACTGTAAACTGCAGAATCTCTCTATTGCCAGAAATTCTAGAGACATTTATTAATGTGTTACCTAAAATTGTGGTCAGATTGAGTAATATCATTACCTTAAATTATGTTTTAATTATCTAAAAATATCCAAAGCTTTGTGGGTTGTTTCCTTTGCTGTGCAGAAGCTTTTAATCTTGATGAGGTCCCAATCATTTATTTTTGCTCTTGATTCCCTTACTTTTGGGGATGTGTCAAGTAAGAAGTTGCTGCGGTAGAGGTCAAGGAGGTTGTTTCCTGCTTTCTCCTCTAGGGTGTTGATAGTTTCCTGTCTCACGTTCAGGTCCTTTGTCCATTTTGAGTTTATAGGACTGATGGATGGGGGGGGTGGGGTGGGCATGGAGGAGGACACTTGTGGGGGTGAGCACTGGGTGTTATGTGGAAACTAATTTGACAATAAACTATTTGTAAAAAAATAAAAATAAAAATAAAAAAATCCAAAGCAATTTTCCTGAAAGAAAAAAACATTTACTTATATGCCAAGCTCTATTACACATGTTCTTGTAGATTACAGTCTGGGAGCATAAAATGTGTGCTTAAAAAATAGTATTTGGGGGCTGCCTGGGTGGCTCAGTTGGTTAAGCAACTGACTCTTGATTTCAGCTCAGGTCGTGATCTCACAGTTCATGAGATCAAGCCCCACACTGGGTTCTGCACTGACAGTACGAAGCCTGCTTGAGATTCTCTCTCCCTCTCTCTGCTCCTCCCACATGCTTTCTCTGTCTGTCTCAAAAATAATAAATAAATAAGCATTAAAAAATAGTATTTGGGGGGTGCCTGGGTGGTTCAGTCAGTTAAGTGTCTGACTTCAGCTCAATTCATGATCTCATAGCTCATGAGTTCGAGCCCTGCGTAGGGCTCTGTGCTGACAGCTGGGAGCTTGGAGCTGCTTCAGATTCTATGTCTCCCTCTCTCTCTGTCCCTCCCCTGCTCACACTCTGTCTCTCTCTCCTTCAAAGATAAATAAACCTTAAAAAATAGTATCTGGAGGGCAAAAAGAGCATCTGAGCCAGCAGGGCCAGATATTTTAGGATTTAACTACAAGGTTGGGATCTTTTAAAACTAGGATTACTAACACTTCCAGAAGATGTACAATAAAGAAATCTGGAACAAAACTAACAAAACTAACAGATGCTTAGCTCCACGCTTTGGACAGCTGACTGAGCTGACCTCTAATAAGTAGGTAAACAGTTATACACCTCTTGTTTGTGACATTTTGCTTCAAAGTGCCAAAGCAAGATGAAGAGAGACCTACCTCTCATTTAGGCACCATCTGCCTGTGGCAAACATCCACGTAAGATGATATAACAAAAAGTGAAGCAAAAAAAATTGCATAATAAGCAACTCAGATCACAGTGCATTAAATACTATAATCATTGGTGATCTTCAGAGAAACCATTGCCTCATTAACACTCTGGTCTAGACGATGACCTTCCACCATTTTGGAACAAAGACCATCATGACACATTTCCTGCTTTGAACTGGAAAGAAAAATCTTCCATTTTGTTGTGATTCTTAATGAAAATAACAGCAATACTAAAAAAAGCAAAAATAGTAAGACAAAAACAGAAATGGCTATCTTCTTCTTGTATAGTTGAAGATGAGGTCTTCAAAGATCTCACTGATTGTTCGATTTCCACGTAGTTCCTGTCTTCTTCCAAGGCCTCACTGGACTCCTCACCCCTGGGGCTGGTGATCCAGTCCCAGTCTGGTTCTCCATGGGCTCCCTTGTCTAGAGACTCTTTGGTTGTGGATCAAGAACTGTTCAGTGTGAGAAGACCCTCTTCCTCTATACAAGTATCTTCGGTGTTGTCTGCTTCCTCTTTTTTTTAATTAAAAAAAATTTTAATGTTTATTTTTGAGAGAGAGAGATGTACACACGCACACACACAAGGTGCAAGGGGGTAGGGGAAAGAGAGAGGGAGACACAGCATCAGAGGCAGGCTCCAGGTTCTGAGCTGTCAGCACAGAGCCCGACGTGGGGCTCGAACCTGTAAACCACAAGATGGAGCACGAATGGAGGCAGAGAAACGGACACGAGGTTATTTCATTTACTCAGGTGATACAACAGCTTGGAGGTAGGGTAAGGCAAGCTGTAGAGAGAAAGATGTGCAAACTATTTTGATGTGTTTTGTTCTTAGATGGAGAGGTCCCTGGAGTTGGCCAACATGACCAGAGTCCAGGAGTTTGTCTTGCTGGGTTTGTCCACAAGGCCGGACATAAGGGATGTCCTGTTTGCCGTCTTCCTGACAATCTACCTGCTGACCCTCCTGGAGAACACGCTCATCATCTACCTCATCTGCAGTCACACCGAGCTCCACAAGCCTATGTATTTCTTCCTGGGCAACCTGAGCTGCCTGGAGATGTGCTACGTGTCCGTGACCAAGCCCAGCCTGCTCGTCGGGCTGTGGACTGGACCCTGCCATGTGCCCTTCACAGCCTGCATGATACAGCTTTTCTTCTTCATTTCCCTCATCTGCACAGAGTGCACCCTCCTGGCCTCCATGGCCTATGACCGCTACGCGGCCATCTGCCGCCCACTCCACTACCCACTGCTCATGAGGCCCCAGGTCTGCCTGGGCTTAGCCTTGTCCTCATGGCTTGGGGGGCTGCTGGTCTCAGTGGCCAAGACAACATGCATCGCCAGCCTGTCCTACTGTGGCCCCAATGTCCTCAACCACTTCTTCTGTGACGTCTCCCCTCTACTCAACCTGTCCTGCACCCATGTGGCCCTGACCGAGCTAGTGGACTTCATCTCTGCCATCGTCATCCTCTGGGGTTCACTCCTCATGGCCATTGCCTCCTATGTGGCCATTGGGAGAGCTGTGCTCCGCATGCCATCAGCCGCTGCCCGCCGCAAAGCCCTCTCCACCTGCGCCTCCCACCTGGCAGTGGTGGGCATCTTCTACGCAGCCACTCTCTTCATCTATGCCCGTCCCAGCCGCATAGAAGCCATGGACCTCAACAAGGTGCTGTCTGTCATCTACACGGTGGTCACGCCCATGTGCAATCCTGTCATCTACTGTCTGCGGAACAAGGAGGTCCAGGCAGCATTCCGCAGAACCCTACAGCAGTCCTGAAGCTGATAGGCTGACAGGGCACGAGGGAGATGTCAAGTTACCAATACTTTTCATTTTTTTAGTTTATTTTTTGAGAGACAAAGAGAGACGCAGTGCAAGCAGGGGAAGGGCAGAGAGAGAGGGAGACACAGAGCCTGAAGCAGGCTCCAGGTTCTGAGCTGTCAGCACAGAGCCCGACACAGGACTTGAACTCAAAAACTGTGAGATCATGATCTGAGCCAAGGTCAGATGTTTAACTGACCTAGCCACCCAGGTGCGCCTCAATATTTTTCTTTTTTTATTGAGATATAACTCACATGCTATACACATCACCCTTTAAAATGTGCAGTTCAGGGGTGCCTGGGTGGCTTAGTCGGTTAAGCGTCTGACTTTCACTTAGGTCATGATCTCGCGGTTCGTGGGTTCGAGTCCTGCGTGTCGGGCTCTGTGCTGACTGCCAGCTCAGAGCCTGGAGCCTGTTTCAGAGTCTGTCATTCCCTCTCTCTCTGACCCTCCCCTGCTCACGCTGTCTCTCTCTCTCCTAGAAATAAATAAGACATTAAAAAAAATAATAATAAAAAAATAAATAAAATGTGCAGTTCAGTGGGTTTTAGGTATATTCAAAAAGTTGTAAAACCATCACTACCATCTAATTCTACAACGCTTGCATCACTACCAAAAAAAAAAAATCTCATACACAATAGGAGTCACTCCCAAAGCCCAGCCCACCAGCCTTAAAAAATGTAAGTCTTCTTTGTCTCTGTGGATTTGGCTGTGTTGGACATTTTGTATAAATGAAATGATATAACATGTGGTCTTTTGTGTGTCTTCTTTCTTTAAAAAATTTTTTTTAACATTTTAATTTATTTTTGAGAGACAGAGAGAGACAGCATGAGTATGGGAGGGACAGCAAGAAGGAGAGACACAGAATCTGAAGGAGTCTCCAGGCTCTGAGCTGTCAGCACAGAGCCCAACGCAGGGCTTGAACTCATAAACTGGAGATCATGACCTGACCCAAAGTCAGGTGGTTAACTGACTGGGCCCCCAGAGGCCTCTTGTGTGTGTCTTCTTTCACTTGGTGTAATTACTTTCGAGGCTTATACATGATATAGCATCTATCAATACTTCATTCCTTCTTAAGGCTGAGCAATATTCCATTGTATGGATATATCACACATTATTTACCCATTAGAGTGCAACTATGTTTTTGTGATTAAATGCAGTGTGTGTCTATATGTATACAGAGAATAATTGGAAAAACAATGCTATAAAATGTTCATAAGGATTGCCATTATGTGGAAGAACTTGGGAAGGGTTTGTTTTCATTTCGTTTTCATTACCATTTTTTGTGGTAAGTATGTATTGCTTTTGTAATAAAGATGTATTTTTCTTTTTTTAAAATTTTTTTTATTTATTTCTAGGAGAGAGAGAAAGACAGCGTGAGCAGGGGAGGGTCAGAGAGAGAGGGAGTCACAGACTCTGAAACAGGCTCCAGGCTCAGAGCTGACAGTCAGCACAGAGCCAGACGAGGGGCTCGAACCCACGAACAGAGAGATCATGACCTAAGCGAAAGTCGGACGCTTAACCGACTAACCCACCCAGGCGCCTCACTTTTTTTTTTAAGTTTACTTATTTATTTTTAGAGACACAGAGACAGCACGAGAGGAGGAGGGGCAGAGAGAGAGGGAGAAAGAGAATCCCAAGCAGGTTCTGTGCTGTCAGTGTGGGGCCTGACGCAGGGCTTGCACCCACAAACCATGAGACCATGACCTGAGATGAAACCAAGAGTCAGATGTTTAGCCAGCTGAGCCACCCAGGCTCACCCTAAAGATGTAATTTTCGATTAAAAAATCACTTAATTTTTTCAAAAAATTTGTAATATTCATTGTTTTTGAAACACACACACACACACACACACAGAATGAGTGGGGAAAGGGCAGAGAGAGAGGAAGACAGAATCCGAAGCAGGCCCCAGGCTCTGAGCTGTCAGCACAGAGCTCGACATGGGGTCCAAACTCATGAAACATGAGATCATGACCTGAGCCGAAGTCGGACGCTTAACTGACTGAGTCCCCCAGACGCCCCTAAAAATCACTAATCTCTGTCTTTTGTGTCCATAAGACAGAGCTGAACCTCCTTCACTGGGAACTCAAGATCCCATTCTGTTCTGGTCCCAGCCACACTAGACTCAGCGTTATGTAGACATGTCAGGTTTGCCGCATCTGGTGCCCATCTGAATGCTGTGATCTTCCTTGTCTTCCCTCTGCACGCAGATACCTTCAAGGTCTGGCCTTTGCATCCCCAACTGCCCTGATGCTGCAGCACCACACACCACTCCTCCTGCTATTCCTCTGTGTAGCTCACTTCACACCAAATGAACACATGCGGAGCATAATAGAAGCAAGCACTGCAGAAGCACGGAGCCCATCAGTCTTGCTCAGTGCCGGTGCTCGGAACAGTGCCTGGTCCATGTTAGCTGCTCAGTGAGTTTGGTCAAATAAGTAAGAGAACAATTCACTGAAGAAAGGTAAAGTCTTATCCATCTCCATATTCCCAAAGATTTATGACTATAATAATCCCTACCGCCTATAGAGAATTTGCTGAATTCCAGACCCTATGCAAACCTTTATATAGATTTGTCATGTTCTAAGCCTTACAGCCACACTGTGAAGGAGATACGTGTGACAAAGTTGTGGTCATCTACTAACATCAGGCCTTCCTTCTTCCTTTGGTAATACATCCACCACATCTCAGCTGCAAACACGGAAAAAAATGTTTCCCAGCTCTTCTCTTGTCCCTCTACGAGGTCATAGGAGTACATGCTGGACAAATGTCAATAGCAAAGTTTTAGGTTATGATTTTTAGGGGAAAGACACTTTCCTGTACTTCCTTGTCTCCCCTTCTCTTCTGGTTGGAATACAAGCATGATCGCTGGAACTGGAGCAGCCATCTTGCACCTGACCTGAAGTGTCATCCTGAGAATGACAGAACAAGATACGGAAACTCTGATTCTTTGACGTTTTGGACTATCTTATCAATCCCAAATCAATGTTGCTACATTGATGGGAAATACATCGTATCCTGCTTAAACAACTATTTTTTGGCTGAAACTCATCACCTAACCAATATGATACTGTATTAGTCAGTTACTGCTACAATACTGCTGTGTAACAAGCAATCCAAAAAAAATTTTTTTCCAATGGCTTCAATAGCACACTTTTTTTTTTCTGCCTTCTGGATCCATGGTTGACTGGTGGTGTTCTGCTTCAGGCTGTGGGGCAGGCTTAGGTCTGTTCTACTTGTCTCTTATCCCAGAACCGGAAAATGTTCTTCTCAAGGCAAATGGCAAGAAGGCAGTGGACACAGTCAGTGCTTCTTTAGACATCAGTTCAGAACTCTCAATTTGGTCCACATTCCATTATCCAAAGCTGATTACATGGTGAAACAAAAGTCATTGGGAACAAGAAAGTAGTTTTATTTTATTATTTCTTAAAGTTTCCTATTTAAATTCCAGGAATTTAAATTGATTAACATACAGTGTAATATTAGTTTCAGGTGGGCGATATAGTGATTCAACCCTTCTATACATCACTCAGTGCTCACCATAAGTGTACACCTTCATCCCTATCCCCTATTTAACCCACACCCACCCATCTCCCTTTGACCATCAGTATGTTCTGTTAAAATCAGGTGAGGGCAAAGTGTGTTCTCACTGAAGAGACCCGGGGTGAGTGGAGAGTTTTCTGCAGCACCACGTGGACCTCTCTGTTCCGCAGGCAGTAGATGACAGGGCTGCACATGGGCGTGACCACCGTGTAGATGACAGACAGCACCTTGTTGAGGTCTGTGGAACCGATGTGTCTGGGGCGGGAATACATGAAGAGGACCACTCCATAGAAGATGCCCACCACTACCAGGTGGGAGGCGCAGGTGGAGAGGGCTTTGCAGCGGATGACAGCTGATGGCATGTGGAGCACAGCCCTTCCGATGGCCATGTAGGAGGCCAGAGCAACCAGCAATGACCCACAGAAGATGACGATGGCAGAGATGAAGTCCACGAGCTCTGTCAGGGCCACATGGGTGCAGGACAGGTTGAGTAGAGGGGAGACATCACAGAAGAAGTGGTTGAGGACATTGGGGCCACAGTAGGACAGGCTGGCGATGCATGATGTCTTGGCCACTGAGACTAGAAGCCCCCCAAGCCATGAGGACAAGGATAAGCCCAGGCAGACCTGGGGCCTCATGAGCAGTGGGTAGTGGAGTGGGCGGCAGATGGCAGCGTAGCGGTCATAGGCCATGGAGGCCAGAAGGCTGCACTTGGTACTAATGAGAGCTATGAATAAAAAAAGCTGTGTCATGCAGGCTGTGAAGGGCACGTGGCATGGACTGGAGCCCAGCCCGACGAGCAGGCTGGGCATGGTCACGGACACGTAGCACATCTCCAGGCAGCTCAGGTTGCCCAGGAAGAAATACATAGGCTTGTGGAGCTCGGTGTGACTGCAGATGAGGTAGATGATGAGCGTGTTCTCCAGGAGGGTCAGCAGGTAGACGGTCAGGAAGACGGCAAACAGGACAATCCTTATGCTCGGCCTTGTGGACAAACCCAGCAAGACAAACTCCTGGACTCTGGTCATGTTCCCCAACTCTAGGGACCTCTCCATCTAAGCACAGACAGAAATAGGTTAGTGGAGACTGTGATCCACACAGGAGTAAAACGGTAAAAGAGGAAGAGCATCAGGGGTCCTGAGAGCCAGTGCAAGTGCTGTGGGTTGACTGTTGTCAGGAGGACCGGTGAGGTGGAACATCGCAAAACTGGAAATGGAAAACTTCCATCTGTACTTAGTAAATCTGTGATTTTCGGTGATTGAACCCTTATGAACCTCAGTTATCCTTAAACATTTTTTTTTAATGTTTATTTATTTTTGAGAGAAAGACAGAGCTTGAGTAGGGGAGAGGTGGTGGTGAGGGGAGACACAGAATCTGAAACAGAGTCTCAGTTATCTTGTCTGTAAAATGGAGGCAAAGGCTATCATTGTTTTTTCTTTTCTTTTGATGACTTTAAGTGGTCTTTTCTAGGTTGGATTTCTCTCTTCCTTCCTTCCTTCCTTCCTTCCTTCCTTCCCCTTCCTTCCTTCCTTCCTTCCTTCCTTCCTTCCTTCCTTCCTTCCTTCCTTCTGTTCTTTCCTTCCTTTTTTCTCTCTTTCTCCTTCCTTCCTTTTCTTCTTTTTCTCTTTATTAAAAAGTTCCCCAGGATCCAAGGGGTTGTTTACAGTAGTTTAAATAAAGGAAGATTCACAATCCCTTTATTCTGAAATGTATACCTCTTTTAATTGGTTGAATTTCTGGAGGAAATTTGTCATTGCTTATTAGAGAAGAGTACCATCAATAATGGTTTTTATAAGAAATACCAATGAATAATTTCCTTTCTGAATATTTCTAAAAATGATCCTTTCTAAAAAGAGAACATTTTTTTTTTTAAGGAAAAACCTGTATGTGTTAACATCACATATGTGCCACTACACTGTGCTGCACATTTTAAACACATGAAGATCAATTAATTTTCATAACCCTACAAAAATAGCATGATTTTATCCATTCATACATGACTGTACTGAGGCCCATAGGTTGTGGAAATGGAAATGGAACTGTCCAAAAGGACAGAGTTAAAAAAAATTTTTGTGTGTTAAGTTTTATTCATTTTTCAGAGACAGAACATAGTGGAGAAGGGAAGAGAGAGAGAGGGAGACACAGAATCAGAAGCAGGCTCCAGGCTCTGAGCTGCCAGCACAGAGCCTGACACAGGGCTTAAACTCACGGATCAAGAGATCATGACCTGAGCTGAAGTTGGATGCTTAACTGACTGAGCCAGCTAGGTGCAAAGGGACAGAGTTTTAGAAGTAAGGGGTCGTTATGGGACACCTGGGTGGCTCAGTCTGTTAAGCATCTGGCTCTTGGTTTTGGCTCTGGTCATGATCTCTTGGTTTCATGAGTTTGAGCCACACATCCAGCTCTGCACTGACAGTGCAGAGCCTGCTTGGGATTCTCTCTCTCTCCCCCCCTCCCTCTCTCTGTTCCTCTCCTGCTTGTGCTGTGTCTGTCTCACTCAAAATAAATAAACAAACTTAAAAAAATATTTTTTAAAAAAGGAGTAGGGATTCTTTGCTTCTGTTACTGACCCAGAGGATCTAATATGATTTTTAGGTGACTGGCATGCAGAGATATGCTAGTTGGACTTATTTCTGACTTATTATTTATCATATGTACCAAACAGCAACTAGTTATTGAGTATACACTATGCACAAAGGGCCTGAAATCAAACAGTGAACAAAACCAGTGGCTATGAGCTTTCACAATTTATATTCTTGATAGTGAGGAATAGAGAAAGCAACCAAAAAGACAAATATAGGGATACATTTCAGAGGGTAAGTGCTAAGGAGAAGGCAAAACAGGATAGTTGGCAATGTCTGGAAGAACAAGCAGAACAATTGAGCTGCTGGAAGAGCATTTGAGGCAGAACAGGAAAAAGCAAGTGCAAAAACATAAGTTGGTAAGGTGTTCAGCATCGTCGAGGAAAATGAAAGCCGGTGTGGCCTAAGAGTGCTGAAGTGAGAGGGAAAGAAACTCATTTTCTGCCCACTATGCGTTGAGCAAAATGCAGCCCCTGGACCTCCATCTCCACCCCGATGTATTCTAAATCTTCGTGGTGTTCTAGTTTCTGAGTTAAACATCCTAATAAAAGAAATTAAGTCTCCGAGATAAACAGAGTAACAGGGTGCAGAAAAGCCTGGAAACACACTCACGCATACAGACAAACTTGATTTATGACATAATTGTATTGAGGATAAGCAGGAGGAAGATAGGTCTTTCCACTAATGGCTTGAGGGTAATTAGTTATTTATGTAGAAAAATAAATTGAAACCATACATCATACTCCATGCACAGAAAATAAATTTCAGGTGAATGAAAAACAAAATGTGAATTGCAAAATCTCTGAAATTTTAGAAAGCAAAATAAAAGTATATCTTTGTGGCCTTGGTGGTAGATAAAACTATAAGAATATAGGACAATAGGGGCGCCTGGGTGGCTTAGTCGGTTAAGCGTCCGACTTTCGCTTAGGTCATGATCTCGCGGTTCGTGGGTTCGAGCCCCGCGTCGGGCTGTGTGCTGACTGCCAGCTCAGAGCCTGGGGCCTGTTTCAGAGTCTGTATCCCCCTCTCTCTCTGACCCTCCCCTGCTCATGCTATCTCTCTCTCTCCTAGGAAAAAAAAAAAAAAAGAATATAGGACAATAATTCAAAACTTGGCTGCTTTAAAATGTAAAAATCTGGGGCACCTGAATGGCTGAATCAAAATAGTGTGTGACTCTTGACCTTGGGGTTGTGAGTTTGAGTCCCACGTTGGGTGTAGAGATTACTTAAATAAATAAACTTGGAAAAGACAAAATGTAAAATGTAATCATCAAAAGAAAAGCTGATCACCACAAAAAATTAAAAGTAACAAACTGGAAAAATATTCCTGCAATACATATGGGTGACAAGGAATCCCTATGTAGGATATACAAAGGAATTGGTCAATTACTATGCAAAATAGTTTTGTTTTTACAGAAATTTGGAGAAAAGGTCTGAATGTATACCTCACAAAAAAATAGTTCACCACTCAAAACATGGAAATATGCTAATCTCATCAGGAAAGAAGGAACTGAAAATTAAAACCCAAATTAGATAACACTTCACATCCATGGAATCAGCACAAATATAAACGTCTGAAAATATGTTTAATAATGAGAACTTCCATACATAGTTGCCAGAAATCTGAATTGGCATGCTCACTTCAGAAAACAATTTACCGGGGCACCTGGGTGGCTTAGTCGGTTGGGCGTCCGACTTTCGCTTAGGTCATGATCTCGCGGTTCGTGGGTTCGAGCCCCGTGTCGGGCTCTGTGCTGACTGCCAGCTCAGAGCCTGGAGCCTGTTTCGGTCTGTGACTCCCTCTCTCTCTGACCCTCCCCTGCTCACGCTGTCTCTCTCTCTCTCCTATAAATAAATAAAAATATTTAAAAAAAAAAAAAAAAAAGAAAACAATTTACCATTAGGTAGTAAATTTTAAGGTGTGATCATGCCCCAGAAATTCTGTGTCCAAGCATATATCCAGAGTAACTAATGTTCACACAGTACTGTCTTACTAGAACAAAGAAATAAAAACTGTAAACATCCCAAGTGTTTAGTGGTAGAATTGATAAATAAATTGTGATCTCCTTATATAATGGAATACTATTCTATAAAGAAATGAATGAATCAGAGCCATGTTATGAATAAATCTATCTAATGTTATGAATAAATCAATCTCAGAAACGTTATATTGAACAAAGAAAGAAAGTTACATAAATATGCAGTTATACTTCCATTTACATAAAAGCAAAACTGTGCAAAAAATGTTAAGAAACATATTGTTTAGGGTTACAAAGTCATGTGGCAGATGAAATAGGAGAAAAGTGAGCCCAGAATTCAAGAAAGATACTTCTTAGCAGTGAGAAGTGGTACAGGGAGGGCACACAGGGGCTTCAAAGATCATGTTCTTAAAATGGCTAATAAGTATAGGGAGTCATTGCATCTTTATTTTATTTCTTTTTTAATTTTAATTCTAGTATAGTTGACATATAGTATTATAATAGTTTCAAGTGTAAAATATAGTGATTTATGGAAGCGGCTCTAGTGTCCATCAAATGATGAATGGATAAAGAAGACATGGTATATACATATATAATGTGTGTGTATATATATGTATACATATATAATGTGTATTATGTATATATATATACACACATAATGGAATATTACTCATCCGTAAAAAAGAATGAAATCTTGGCATTTGCAAAGACATGGATGGAGCTAGAGAGTATAATGCTAAGTGAAATAAGTCAGAGAAAGACAAAGGCATCATTATTTTTATACCTATTTCTGGGTTGCATTTTTTGCATCTGGTCATTATTTATATAAAAGCCATCTGTTTTGTTCTATTTTTTAAAGTTTATTTATCATTTTGAGAAAGAGAGAGCGAAAGAGCACAAGCAGGGGAGGGGCAGAGAGAGAGGGAGGGAGAGAGAGAATCTCAAGCAGGCTCCGCACCGTAAGCACGCAGCCCAATGTGGGGCTTGAACTCATGAAGGGTGAGATCAGTATCTGAGCCAAAGTCAGACACTTAACCAACTGAGCCACCAGGTGTCACTATAAAAGCTATTTATAAAAATAGTTTCTATGTGTATTAGAATATGTATAACTACACACCAAAAAAAGTCAATTTTATGTATGCTGATTTTAAAAATAAAATTTTAAAGTTTTTAAAAGTAATTTTCTTGCTCCCATGTTGTTCCCTGAGGTAACAACTGGTATCAGTTTCTTGAAGGTCCTTCCAGAAATATTCATGGCATGTTCTTGCACTTAATGTCGACCTTCTCTTTAAAAAATGACAAAAATTACACATGAAGTGTGAGTACTAAGATTTCTTTGAATCCAAATATTACATTCTTTCTCCAATTCTTTAATGCCTTCTCCCTAAATTTCAGTAAAATTTCCCCCTGATAATGCTTAATTCCTAACATGTCCAAATTAAGGAAAAAAACGATCATTCCTTCCAAAACTGTTGGTTCAGACAAAGAGAGATGAGGTCATTTAGACCCTTTCAAGTAACAGATGAAAACATGTTGAATAATATGAAAGCAATAAATTATTTGTTGTCACTGTTGATGCTATTTTATGATTATAGGGACACAGTTTGGCACAGGAAGGCAGATATGTTTTTGGTGGAAACTTCCCTCTTGGTATTTTGGCACAAGCCCTAATGTTTTAGATGAGCACAGCGAGGCTCAAAGTTGGTGCTTCAAGTTCTTTTCAGGCCAACTTCTGCCCGGGGTGGATGATCTTAGCTCTGAACACTATCACCTGGCTGTTGGGCTGTTCTTGGCCCTGAGCAAGGGCTGAGACCGTAACAGAGCTGGCAGGGTGCTGTCCTTGGTGCTAAAAATGAGTGTCTGCCGCAGTCTAGTGCCATGGACTTCTTCCTGTCTATGCTCTAGTCTACCTATGGTCCTGCTTTTTCCCTCCTCTCCTTCCTAGCTGTCCTTAACTTCTTCATGAAGGCTTCTTCAGCTTATCTTGCCTCTCTGATAACTTTGGAAGCTCTGGAATGTCCTTGATTAATCTGCTGAAGAATGCAGAAGTGTACTTGAAAAGGTACTGGACTCTCTGGGGATGGGTTCAAAGATTTTGAGCCCATTGTACAAACATTTTGCACCTGAATAACAGCAAGGGCCTTAGATATAGTCGTGGTTGACTTGGTTTTTACCTCTGCAGATTTGATGATGAGCAGTTTGCTCACCATGTAACTGTGAGCAAGGTTCTTAATCTCTCTAAACCTGAGTTAGCTACTACTGAAGATGGTAACGATATTCCCATCAGGAATAAAAAAGATATTAGGTAAGATGGTTTTCATTTATTCCCTGCTTTTTACATCCCAGCCATCTAGATGCAGTAAAATACAGTGCAGTTGGTCTCATGCATTTTTATTATTGCACAAAGTAAGGAACATACTCACATTACCCAGTCACAATGGTGTGCACACACTCACAACACAAGCACAAATAAAACAGAAATCTAACAAATATCACTTACCTTTATTTTGTGTGATTCCCTTTCATATTTTCTCTCATGTTCTAGCCATGTAATTTTTTTAAAAACTGTTTTTAAAAAAATTTTTTTAACGTTTATTTATTTTTGAGACAGAGAGAGCACGAGCAGAGGAGGGGCAGAGAGAGAGGGAGATACAGAATCTGAAATAGGCTCCAGGCTCTGAGCTAGCTGTCAGCACAGAGCCCGATGCGGGGCTCAAACCCATGGACAGCAAGATCATGACCTGAGCTGATGTCGGACGCTTAACCAACTGAGCCACCCAGGTGCCACTAAAAATGTTTTAATATTTGTTTTTGAGAGAGAGACAGAGCATGAGCAGAGGGGCAGATAGAGAGAGGGAGACACAGAATCTAAATGAAGCAGGCTCCAGGCTCTGAGCTGCCAGCACAGACACAGGGCTCGAACTCACAAGCTCTGAGATCATGACATGAGCCAAAGTAGGATGCTTAACTGACTGAGCCACCCAGGTGCCCCACCATGTGATTTTTAAAAAGATTTTATTTTTTTGAGTAATCTCTACACCCAACATGGGGCTCAAAATTGCGACCCCGAGATCAAGAGTCACACGCTCCACTGACTGAATGATTCAGGCAGCCCTATGCCATGCGGTTGTTAATGCTAGTACTGACTTAATACAATTATTTTACAAACATCAGTTTAAAATATACTGTCATTCACAGGGTACTTGGGTGGCTCAGTCGGTTAAGCATCTGATTTTGGCTCAGGTCATGATCTCACAGCTTGTGAATTCAAGCCCTTTGTCAGGCTCTGTGCTGACAGTTCAGACCCTGGAGCCTGGTTTGGATTCTCTGTTTCCCTCTCTGCTTCTCCCACATTCGTGCTCTATATCTATCTATAGCTTTCTCTAAAATAAATAGACATTAAAAAATTTAAAATATACTGTAATTCAGGTTAAGAGAAGGGCTTTGGAATCAGACAGAAACTGGTTCTAACCAGTTTTCTGTCTCTGACTCAGACAAGAGCTCAGAATTTCTGACCCTCGTATTGTCTCCAGTAGGGAGATAATATCCCTGAGTTTCTCACACTGTCATGGGGATTAGACCTCGGATAGTCTCCATGGCACTCAGATAGTGTCTAGCACCCCACAGGTGACTTGTAGGAGGGAAAACTTTTCTGGTCCACCCCCCCCCCCCCATGAAGTGATCTTGTTTTCTTACCTCTCAGTTAAAGTGACACGGGTCCTGCTTTTTCTTTTCTCTAGGAGACTCTGGGGGCCAAAAATATTCAGCTTCTGCCCCTCGACATATGTGAGGATGCCAGTGACTTGAAGAGTTGGCCAGAGTTGTTTGGAAGAAGTCGCCTTTGTCCTGAGCAGAGAGTTCACCTGCCTCTCTTCATTTTGGCACCTCTGTGTTCTCTGAGCTGCCAAGAGGACTCTGTGCGTGCAGCCAACTACAAGAGAAGGGCCAGTTTAAATCCAAGAGGTGGACCGTAGGGGGTTGTCCTAATCTCTGTGAGTTTGGAGGGAAGAATGAAGTGAAATCTTTACATGAGTTGTCCTGAGGCTTGGGAAGGAGAGTTCCAAGTCCATTCTTGCACAGTTTGGAGCCCGTAATATATGCAAGTATTTATGCTGGATCCTGGGCTCGTAAAAGCAGAATGAGACATAATTCCTGCTCTCAAGTTAAAACAGATGTTTATACACATTATAGTAAGAGATGAGAAATCTGTGGGGGTTCGGACCAGGGGAACCTGGGGATTTTGAAATACACTGCAGGGAGGATGTCTGAGCTCAGTGTCTCTGAAGTGTTACAAGATCACCTCTGCTTGCAACAAGACAAGAAATAGGTAGATAGAACATCCTTCCAGCTCATATGGAAAATTAAAATAACCTTTCCCCACTGCCTGCTGGATATTTTAGCTGCCTCAGTTAACATTTAATGCTGGGCATTCTATGCATGAAACACAGCTATTCCTCTCTATGCTGTGGATTGCCCACCAAATAGGTCTCTCTATTCCTGGGATGCCCGATGCAGATTTGGAGGGAGAACTATTAAATTAAATTTTATCCTTTTTCTTTTCTCCTCTTGTGTGATCAACTTACATAGATATATTATTTATTTTTAAATGTTTATTTATTTTTGAGAGAGAGTGAGCTGTGGAAGGATAGAGAGAGACACACACCCAGAGGACCCAAAGCAGAGAGCAGATAGCCCGACACAGGGTTCGAACCCATGAACCGTGAGATCATGACCTGAGCTGAAGTCAGATGCTCAACCAACTAAGCCACCCAGGTGCCCCTAGATTTATTTATTTGTTTTTAAATTATTTATTTTAAGCAATCTCTACACTGAAAGTAGGGCTTGAACTCGTGACCGCGAGATCAAGAGTTGCATGCTCCTCTGACTGAGCTAGCCAGGTCCCCCCATAAGATAGATTTAAAAGTAGTGTGCCCATAACTATAACATAGCATTCTCTCAGGAATAGTAAGGCCATTAGTCCATAATATGCTTCAGTCAGCAAGCAATACAAGATATTTTTGAGCTAATGTCTGACCCATATTCTCTTCAGTATTTCCTCTCCTCCTTCCATCTTTAAAAAAATTTTTTAATGTTAATTTTTTAGAAAGAGAGAGAGAGAGAGAGCATGATTAGGGGAAGGGCAGAGAGAGAGAGGGAGACACAGAATCTGAAGCAAGCTCTATGCTCTGGGCTGTCCACACAGAGCCCGACAGGAGTCTCGAACTCATGAACATCAAGAATGATCAAGCTCATCACCTGAGCCTAAGTCAGAGGTCTAACTGACTGAGCCACCCAGGTGCCCCTGCTCCTCCCATCTTTTAAGGGAACAAAAGTTAAAATACTTTAACATATTCTTGCTTTAAGTAGTTAAATACTTTAAGTACTTCCATAGCTTTATCCTATACATACAAACACAAAACAGTGAACTTTGCACATCTATGCCTATGTGGTCTTTCTGTCCTTCCCTTTTTTTAATATATATATTTTTATTTATTTCTAGGAGAGAGAGAGAGAGAGAGAGAGAGAGAGACAGCGTGAGCAGGGGAGGGTCAGAGAGAGAGGGAGACACAGAANTTGCCTCACAAAAAAAGCACACATAGAATATTATGTGTGTTGTCATTTGATATCTGTGATAAAAAATATTTTTGATTAAGTATCTTGATGCAGGTGAGTTAAAACACCTATTATATTTTTTTTTAATATTTTTTATTTATTTCTAGGAGAGAGAGAGAGACAGCATGAGCAGGGGAGGGTCAGAGAGAGAGAGAGATACAGACTCTGAAATTGGCTCCAGGCTCTGAGCTGGCAGTCAGCACAGAGCCCGACGCGGGGCTTGAACCCACCAACTGCGAGATCATGACCTAAGCGAAAGTCGGACGCTTAACCGACTAAGCCACCCAGGCGCCCCTGTCCTTCCCTTCTGAATAAACTCTAACTCATCTCTCAAGCTCATTTTCACCTACTTAGAGAAGCTTTTACCCACTTTTCCTTTTCCAGACACCAGGGATTAACCCTTTTTTCCCTCCTGAGGGAGAAGTATGCTGAAGTAAAAATGGCATGATCCCCGCAGGTATCTAGGAACTGGATTGATTGCCTGGGCTTCAAACCAAACTTGGAGCATGAGAATCTGAATTGGAATTCCTGATCTATCATTCAAAGTTGTGTGACTCTGACCTCCCTGAGTCTCTGTGCCTCCATCTATAAAATGGTGACCGTGATACTCACTGGGAAGAGTTGTCATGAATTAAACTGATAAACGCATGTAAGGTGCCCATTATGATTCCTAGTATGTATTAGGAGCTCAGTAAGTGGTAGCTTTTACTATTATTGATATCTGTCAAATGGAGATCACATACACTTCCCAGAGATGATGTAAAAGTTAAATCAATAGAGATGTGTACAGATCTAGCATTGTAATGGACACACAGTAGTCAATGAATGCTCTTTCCCTTAAGACTAAAAACTGCTTAGGTCCTGACGCTAACCGATATGGTTTTTATTACCTTTGTTATAAGTCATCACCACTAAACTGTGACCTCATTCAGAGAAAGAGCTGTCTTTTATTTCTGTGTTCTTTGCAATGAAATGTTTGTTGATATGGTGGGGGAGGGAAGCCTAATACCTAGACCCTCACCGCTAGAAAGTTTTTCTTTAATGTAAATTGTTTTAACTTTGGAATACTCACCATGGACTATAAAAAGGATGTCTGATAGAAGGGAAATGGTGGAGGGAAGAGGAAAGGTCTGGGAGAGGGAAGGCCTATAATGGACCATCATGTATTTTAATATTTGTACAGTTTTCCTTTTTTTACTAGTACAAACACTGCTTCTAAAGATATCGTGGCACACTTATTTTTGCCCACGTATAGAAATATATCTTTAAGATACATTTAAGGAAGTAGAATTATTGGTCAATATACATTAAAAATCTTTTAATTCACATTACAAAATTACTATCTGAAACTACTGCATTGATTCACATTCTCAGCAAAGACTTCTAAGAATACTTGCTTTAGGGGCGCCTGGGTGGCTCAGTCGGTTGAGTGTCCGACTTCGGCTCAGGTCATGATCTCACGTTTAGTGGGTTCCAGCCCTGCGTCGGGCTCTGTGCTGACAGCTCAGAGCCTGGAGCCTGTTTCAGATTCTGTGTCTCCCTCTCTCTCTGATTCTCCCCTGCTCACGCTGTCTTTCTCTCTTTCAGAAATAAAAACATTTAAAAACTAAAAAAAAAAGGAATACTTGCTTTATACCCCTGTAATTAGGCTAGTTTTCTTAAATTGTCTCCATTTAATGAGATAGTAAAAAATAACGTTGTTTTTAGGTACATTTGTGTGCTTATTAGAGATGTGGCAGAATCAGGAGTATGCTGCTAAACAACATCTTCCAGCATCCCTTGCATACTAGTATGACCATGTGACTAATTTCTGGCCAATGAAGTGTGGGTAGCAGCGATGCATGTAAATGCCAGACCTGGCCCTCCAAACCTTAGATGATGCTTCATTCTCATTTCCTCTCCCTTTCTCTTTCCCTGCTTCTCTGCAGAGAAATATTAAGTATAGAGCCCTAAGGTTCTGGAAGATAACAGGTACTCTAAGGAAACACTGGGTCCCTGAGCAACTCCAGGAGGTAGAGGTCCCCCCCACCACCACCTTATCAAGCTGCATTGAATGATGGTGTAGGTGAGAAATAAATCTCAGCATGGCATCTGTAAGGGCAGCAGATTGCATTGTGCTGCCCTTTAGGATCCTCTTAGACTAACCTGTTCCTCCAGCCAATGCTGCAGGCTTTGAGGAGCTCCACACTGAGGAAACTGGGGAGCACACCATCTCCAGTCTATGCCACGTATCTCTGTCAACACGATCAGAAGAAGACCCAAAGGAACCTACTCAGCACTCAGGATCTACAGCTCATAGGTCTGGGTGTGTAAAATTCGCAATGATGCAAGGAGAGAGACATAAAAGGTGTCAATATTGGAAAAGAGATGGAAAATTATCATTACTTGCAGATAACATGACTATTTACACAGAAAATACTAAAAAATCTAAAAAATATATATTAGAGTGACTACTTGGGATTATGAAGATTGTAGGATATGGGACAAATGCACAGAAATCAATTTCATTTCTAAACACTAGATGTAGTAATTGGAAAATAATATTTATAGAACAATTAAATATACAAAAGTATTGAAAACAATTAAACACGTGGAAATAAGTTTAAGGAAAGATACACATGACCTGTAAAAAAATTGGAAACATTGCTGACATAAAGTTTAAAGGTTAAAAATGCTAAATATGGGAGCAACCTAAGAGTCCACTGATAGATGAATGGATAAGGATATATATGTGATACACACACACACACACACACACACACACACTAGAATATTATGCAGACATAAAAAGAGATGAGATTGTGTCACTCACTCAAGACAACATAGGTGGACATGGGAGGGATTACATTAAATGATATAAATCAGACAGAGAAAGTCAAATGCCATAAGGTTTCACCCTTACATGGAATCTAAAAAGTAAAAATGAATAAATAAACAAACAAAAATCAGAATCAGACCTGCAAACACAGAGAACTAATTGATGGTTGCCAGAGTGGTGGGGGATGGGCTAATGGTTGAAGGGGAGAGGGAGACATAGGTTTCCAGTTATGGAACAAGTAAGTCATGGGGACGAAAGGTATAACAGAGGAAATGTGGTCAATGATATTAGAATAGGTTGTATGGTGGGGCCCCAGGTTAAGCGTCCAACTTCAGCTCAGGTCATGATCTCATAGTTCGTAGGTTCAAGCTCCACTCTGACTCTGTGCTGACAGCTCAGAACCTGGAGTCTGCTTTGGATTCTGGGCATCTCTCTCTCTCTCTCTCTGCCCTTCTCTCACTTGTGCTCTGTCTCTCTCTCCCTCTGTCTCTCTTCCTCTCTCTCAAAAATAAATAAACATTAAAAAAAGAATGGGTTGTATGGTAACAGATGGTAGCTATGCATGTGGTGAACACTGCATAATTTTTAAACTTGTTGAATCACCATGTCCTACCTCTGAAACTAATGTAACAGTATGTGTCAACTACACTGAAAAATTTTAAGTGCTGATATTGTCAAAAATGTCAATTCTACCCAAAATGATCTCTACACTCAATGCTGTCACAATTATAATCTAAGAAGGCATGTTTTTGTGAAAATGAATAGGGAAATCTGAAATTTATATGATAATGTGAAGAACCTAGAAGAGCCTAAACTATCTTGAAAAAGAACAAAGAGGGAAGATTGAAAATTCCTGACAATCATCTTTACAATAACACTTCAGTAATTAAGACAATCTCATATTGGTGAAATATTCAAAAAATAGATCCATAAAGAATTGAATAGTCTAGAAATATAGCCACATTTTTATGCTCAAACTGACTTTTGACAAAGATGCCAATGCAATTTAATGGGAGAGTCTTTCCAACCATCGCTTTGGTAAAACTGGATAATATGCAAAATAAATAAATAAATAAATAAATAAGTTCAACTTGTATCTCACACAGACACTCATACATACAAATGAGAAAGCTAAAACTATAAACCATCTAGGAGAAATAAGAGGCTATATTCAGAACCAAGAAATAGGCAAATTTTGTTAGGATGCAAAAAACAATAAGTGTAAAATTAAATATTGATAATTTAGATTTCATCAAAATTGAAATCCTCTTTATATTATAAGACACTATTAAGAATATAGACAGGCAGGGGTGCCTGAGTGGCTCAGTCAGTTGGGCATCCGACTTCAGCTCAGGTCATGATCTCATGGTTCGTGGGTTCAAGCCCCGCGTCAGATTCTGTGCTGACAGCTAGCTCAGAGCCTGGAGCCTGTTTCAGATTCTGTGTCTTCCTCTCTCTCTGACCCTCCCCTGCTCACGCTGTCTCTCTTTCTCTCTCTCAGAAATAAAACATTAAAAATTAAAAAAAAAAGTAGACACTCAGAGAAAGACAAATACCATACGATTTCACTCACATGTGGAATTTAGGAAACAACACAGATGAACATATAGGAAGGCAGGGGGCAAACAAGAGAGAGGGAAACAAACCGTAAGAGTCTCTTAAAGATAGAGAACAAACTGAGGGCTGGTGGAGGAGAGTGGGGGGGGGTGCTAGATGGGTAATGGACATTAAGGAGGGCATTCATTGTGATGAACGCTGGGTATTGTATGTAAGTGACGAATCACTGAATCCTACTCCTGAATCCTACTCCTACACCAATATTGCACGGTGTGTTGACTAACTAAAATATAAGTAAACATTTTTAAGAAGTAAAGAATATAGATAGGTTATAGCTAGTAACAAAGGGATGGGAAAGGGATTGAGAAAAGAGTTCAGCCTTAATTTTTTGATGTAGCGTATGTATCTCGGCCATATGATCATGTCAAACATATAAATCTATTTCTTTTTATGTAGTGCCCCAATGTTGAATTAGACTGAACATAATGTATTTAATCCATCAATTTTAGATGGATATTAGATTGCTTCTGATTTTTTCATTACAAAGAAGCTATGAATATCTTCATATATATTATCTAACTTTACTTGTGGGAACATATAAAACATTTGGTAAATATTTGTCATACTAGGAATAAAATGATGGGATTGCTAAATCTGCATTTCTTCATTTATTAACAAAGTTACCATCTTGCCATGTGAGTTACCAGTCACTTATCATTTATCATTGATGACTTGCCTTCTCATGGACATTGTTCACTCTTCTCATGGGTGATTCAGATTTTATTATTAATTGAAATGAACTCATTGTTTATTAAATGGGAAACATATTTCTCCAGTTTTCCTTTTGCCTTTCAGAACTATGTTTGGTATTTCTTGGGGATGAAAGATTTTCGATCAGGAGATGAGAGGTCCAAATATCCAAGACCATGATCAAGGCCAGTGGAAAGCTTTCCGAAGCACTACATGGACCTCCTTGTTCCGCAGGCAGTAGATGATGGGATTGCACATGGGCGTGACCACTGTGTAGATGACAGACAGCACCTTGTTGAGGTCCATGGATTTGATACGGCTGGGCCGGCAATAAATGAAGAGAGCTGCTGAGTAGAAGATGCCCACCACAATCAGATGGGATGCACAGGTGGAAAAGGCCTTGCGTCGGGCAGCAGCTGATGGCATGCGGAGCACAGCCACCGTGATGGCTGAGTAGGAGGCAAATGCTACCAACAGTGTTCCACAGAAGATGACGATGGCAGAGATGAAGTCCACTAGCTCAGTCAGGGCCACATGGGTGCAGGACAGGTTGAGTAGAGGGGAGACGTCACAGAAAAATTGGTTGAGGACATTGGGGCCACAGTAGGACAGGCTGGCGATGCATGATGTCTTGGCCACTGAGACCAGCAGCCCCCCAAGCCATGAGGACAAGGCTAAGCCCAGGCAGACCTGGGGCCTCATGAGCAGTGGGTAGTGGAGTGGGCGGCAGATGGCAACGTAGCGGTCATAGGCCATGGAGGCCAGGAGGGTGCACTCTGTGCAGATGAGAAAAAAGAAGAAGAAAAGCTGTATCATGCAGGCTGTGAAGGGCACATGGTAGGGTCCAGTCCACAGCCCGACAAGCAGGCTGGGCATGGTCACGGACACGTAGCACATCTCCAGGCAGCTCAGGTTGCCCAGGAAGAAATACATAGGCTTGTGGAGCTCGGTGTGACTGCAGATGAGGTAGATGATGAGCGTGTTCTCCAGGAGGGTCAGCAGGTAGAGCGTCAGGAAGACGGCAAACAGGACATCCCTTATGTCCGGCCTTGTGGACAAACCCAGCAAGACAAACTCCTGGACTCTGGTCATGTTCGCCAACTACAGGGACCTCTCCATCTGCAGAGGGACAAATAAAGTTTGTTGACATTCTGCTTTCTTCAAAGACACAGTAGTAAAAAAAAAAATCCGTATTGGAAATATGGTCACAGTGCATGGAGATCCTAAGCACTTGGCTAACCCAAATTCTGTTGGAAATAGACTGTTCTACAGAAATGCCAAATAGAAGTTTGTGAACCAAACTCTGAGCATGAGATTTCTGTCTTTAATTGGTCTTACTAAGTCTGTGTCCTTATACAATTGGATCACCTGACAATTAGGAGAAATGCATTGGCCTCCCACAAGATTGTTATAATACATAAATCAATGGATGGGAATTGCTATACCAGATAAGAAATTAGAATTGTTCTTATTCAGTTCCCTAAAATGTGCTTATTCTGGGTCATACTTTTCTTTGTATACTCTGCATAAAAAAATTATTTATTTATTTTTAAATTTTATTTATTTATTTATTTTGAGAGGGGGAGAGACAGAGAGAGAGAGAGAGAGAGAGAGAGAGAGAGAGAATCCTAGGCAGGCTCCACTCTGTCCACACAGAGCTTGACTTGGGGCTTCATCTCATGGACCACAGATCAAGACCTGAGCCAAAATCAAGAGTTCGGTGCTTAATGAACTGAGCTACCTAGGCACCCCACTCCGTGTAAAAATTTTGGAGTATTCTATAAATCTGGAGTAGAGCAAGTCTGTCATCTCTATTGCTTGAACATTCTTCTTCTTGAGGCACCTGGGTGGCTCAGTCAGTTAAACATAGGACCTCAGCTCGGGTCATGATCTCATGGTCTATCGGTTTGAGTCCCTCATTGGGCTCTGTGTTGACAGCTCAGAGCCTGGACCCTGCTTTGGATTCTGTGTCGCCCCCTCTCTCTCTGCCCCTCCCCTGCTCATGCTGTGTCCCCCCACCTCTCTCTCAAAAGCGAATAAACATTTAAAAATTATAAAACAGAAAATGTCCCTGTTCTTAATGCAAATTAATTTTGGGAATTGTATTAGGTGTAGGTCACCAGTGATGATGTTCGATGGACTTGCATTTCATAGGAAGGTTGGAAATCCATTTATTATATCAGTGTGTGTGATCACAGACACACATAGGCATTATTTCTCCATTGATAAATTTCTGGAAGCTGAGGCTGACAGAAAAAAAATTGTTAATGTTAACTGGAGCACACAATCTCATAACGGAAACTTCCATAACTCATTGAGCCCCTAGTATGCATCAGTGACTTGCCATAAAGCCTATTTATATTTGTTGGTTTTGTGCCATAAGACAGTATGGAGTCCAAACAGATACATTCACTTGCCCAAGACCACATGGCCAGGAACAACAGCACAAAGGGGAAAACACAGCTAGACAGGTGTCTATGCTGGGCCAACCCCATTCCATTCCATTGTGGCCAATCAAGCCCAAAAGTCTAAACCCAGGAGATGGGGAGTAAAGAGCTGACAAGTGAATCAGCCAGAAAATCCTTCTGACTATAGGCTGTCATTCGTGGGATTCATTCAATGACATTCGTTAGGCCTTCCATTCTATACCAGGTGTTGGGAATACATGCGTGAAGAAGACACAGTCCATGTCTGTGGTGAGGTGACTGCTTTTTAAAAAAATTTTATTTGTTTTTAGAAAGAACAAAAGAGCAGGGGAAGGGCAGAGGGAGAGAGAAAGAATCCTAAGCAGGCTCCACGCTCTCAGTGCAGAGCCTGATGTGGGGCTCCATCTCATGAACTGTGAGACCATGACCTGAGCCAAAGCCGAGAGTCAAATGCTTGACCAACTGAGCCACCCAGTAAGCAACCCACAAGCTGACTTCTTATGAGAAAGGGAGTCAATGAACAAACGAACAATAAAATAAAAATCAATTTTAGGTTAGAGGGGACCCCAAGATAGGAGTTCAAGTCTACCTAAGCTAAAATAACTGAGGATAAACTAATGATAGAAGGCAACATCTGCCAAATTTTCCTAAGGAAGATAACCCTACTCTGTACATGAATGTTAGGGATGAAGGTGTCCTTAGACACAGCCTCTCAAGTTATATTAGTAGGGACCTGGAAGAGCTTCCTGCATGAAAGTATTTGTTGGTATCACTTTCTTCTGGTTGCAGAGCACAAGAGTTTTCCAACAGGCCAGATTTGTAGGCCTTAAGGTTCTGTACAAATTAAGACATGAGAAGCGTGAGCTAATCTAACCCTTGGGACACACAGATGTTGTGTAAATTACCGCACATACACAGATTGGGCACCAAGCCTCAGGGATGTGACTCCACCAACCTGTTTTACAGCCGTCAAGCAGAACTTTCACCCCAATACACACAATCACTTTTCATTTCTCCTCCTCCTCAGTCTTTTCCCTCCACTGAGATGCCTTGCTCCCCCCACCCTTTTTGGCTCTTCCTCTGATCTTCATTATTACCTCATCTGTATCCACTCAATAGGCACCTTGTCCACAAATCCTTTCCCACAGTGTTGTCTTTCCTAACTTAAGGCTTCAGATGAGCCAAGGGATCCCTGGATACTCTGCAGCAAAACTAGTGAATATGCCCCCAGAATCCCAAAACTAGATACCCAGACATTATTCCATCTCAAAAATATTTGTCATCCACGAATTATTTGCTAAGAGCTGTGCTAGGTGCTAAGGAGATAGGGAGGTCAGCTAGAACTCATTCCTGGTCCTCCGAGGAATCTGGGCCACGGAACTTACTCTATCCATTGCCTTGAGCATTCTACTTAACCTCAGCTATATGTTAATCAAAAAAATATATAATCATCTCTCCCGTGAACTATATACTTTCTCCACTGTAGGAAGAGGAGCAACATAGTGTTGTGGTTAAAACTTGAGTTTTAACAGAAGTGGGTTTGAATCCTGTTGTTCTAAACGAAACTCAGAATTTGCCTCATGAGAAGACAGGCGCTCGGCTGGTGAAGTCTTTAACAGTAACTATCTATTAAGTAAGGGCTCTGTGCAAGAAACAGTGCACTGAAAGTGATGGCTACATGGGCACGAATAAACCTGAGCTTTAGCCTCAAAGTGTTCAAGAACTTTCAAGCAGTGGAACTCTAGGAATGTCACACAATCCATTTATCTGCCTTGTAAGTTAATATACAGTATGTAGATAACTATTAAAGTTATTCACTGAGGGTTATATTAGTTAGCATTTCTAAAGAATTCAAAGTTGATACCGTATGCCTTGGAGAGTCTACAAAAGAAAACCTTCTGTTGGGGCGCCCGGGTGTCTCTGTCAGTTGAGCACCCGACTTCGGCTCAGGTCATGATCTCGGCGTTTGTGGCTTTGAGCCCCTCGTTGGGCTCTGTGCTGACAGCTCAGAGCCTGGAGCCTGCTTGAGATTCTGTCTCCCTCTCTTTCTCTTTCCTCTCCCGCTCTTGCGCTGTCTCTCAAAAATAAGTAAACACAAAAAATAAAAAAACAAACCCCCCAGACCTCTTTCTGTTGTTCCTTGTCTTCACCCCCTAATAATAACATTTGGTTTCCTCATGTGATGGCTTCCTCAACTACATCTCCATTCTTGCTGATGCTGCTCTTAGAAGAGGCTCAGGTGAGTTCAGCTCCTCTTACCTGGAGGAGGAAATGCCAAGGAGCAGAGTTGCTTTTCAGTCCATGTTGAAAGAAGTTGTTCCTGGTCCTGAATGAGGCATCCCCTCCTTCCACCCTTGTTTCTCTTCGTGGTTCTGGATGCCTCACGTTGCTGAGCTGACTATCCTCACAGTGAGAAGGAGGCAGGGAGGCCAGCTTAAATTGGAGTTCTGGACCTCAGAGACCTCCCCTGGTCTCTGCAGATTTGGAGAAGAGTTAATGTGAAAAACACTTTTACTGATACTCTGCGGACGCTTAAGGGGAGAAGAAACCTCAGAGCCACCCTCAGTTCAGGCCATTGTGCGTTAGCTGATTTCTTCCCAAATGTCTGCTCTGGATCCTGGGGCATAAAGATAGTGGTAGGGGTGCCTGAGTGGCTCAGCTGGTTGAACGTCTGACTCTTGATATCAGCTCAGGTCATGATCCCACATTTGTGAGATCGAGCCTCACATCGGGCTCCATCCTGAGCATGGAATCTGCTTGGAATTCTCTCTCTCTCTCTCTCTCTCTTTTAAAATAGATAAATAAACTTAAAAAAAGATGAATGGTAAATTGTTCCTGCCTTTGGTTGATAATTTCAGTTATGGAAACACATGTTCATAACTTGTACTTGTTCTGGGAGGAGATATTGCATCTGAGGGCCACAGAAGAGGACTTTCTGGTAGAAAGTGGAGGCTAAGAACATGCTGCCCATTGAAAGTAAGGGCAGAAAAGGATATCTGCACATCCATATTCGTAACAGTATTATACACAATAGCCAGAAAGTGGAGCAATACAAGTGTACATGGAGGGAGGGAATAATAAGCAGAATGTGGTACATACATGGAATGTAATTTAGTCTTCCTTAACAAGGAAGAAAAAATTGACCCCTTCTACAACATGGATGAATCTTGAAGCCATCGTGCTAAGTGACAGGTACTGTGTGATGTCACTTATATGAGGTGCCAGAGTAGTCAAATTCATAGGAAAAGAAAGTAGAGGGGAGCCTGGATGGCTCAGTTGGTTAACCATCTGGGGCTTCAGGTCAGGTCATGATCTCGTGGTCTGTGGGTTCCAATCCCATGTCAGGTTCTGTTTTGACAGCTCAGAGCCTGGAGCCTGCTTTGGATTCTGTGTCTCCTTCTCTCTT
>NW_024080868.1:0-46980 GCF_003009895.1 Hyaena hyaena
GGCTGTCAGCACAGAGCCCGACACGGGGCTCGAACCCACGAACCGTGAGATCATGACCTGAGCTGAAGTTGGACGCTTAACCGACTGAGCCACCCAAGTGCCCCAACACCTTACCTCTTTTTGAGGAGGACACAACTGCTCCCCTTGTCCAGAGCCTAGTGTGACCAGCTGAAGTCTCTCCAACCACCCACAGCTGGCCTATAGTCATGGGCACTAGGACCACTTTTAGGGTTTTTCTTGCTCCTTTGGTCAAAATCCCCATCTCCACCAATGTCTTACAAACCATCCTTGCTTTCCTCTGCCAACAGTTACAAAAGCCATGCCCTTCAAGTCACCACCAAATTCTCCATCAGAGCGTTGGCTGCTATGTCGAGGCTATGTCAACCAGGGGTGATTCCTCACTCCTGAGGTCATTTGGAGATATTTTATAGTCATCACAAATCGGGGAAAGGAGTGTTATTGACATCTACTGGGTGTAAACAGCCAGGGGTGCTGTTTAACATCCTGCAATGCACAGGACAGCCCTTCACAATAAACAAGTATCCAGCCCCAAATGTTAATAGAGCCGAGGTTGAAAAACTTCTCTAGGAGATAGTGGAGGCTCTTTGTTTCTCTCTTTTTCCTGGAAGAAAGACTAAAGCGAAATGAAACAAAACAAAATCTGTCCTCCAGGCACACACCTGGAACTGCCATTCTTTTCCCCACTCCCCAGCTCAGGATTGGAAAACACAAATGGGATCTTGTAGAACCAGCCTTTCCAATCCCATGTGGGTCCTTCTCCCACCTGGGCAGGGGCTGGGACAGAGCAGCTCCGTCTGAGCAGAAGAAGCCATTCAGACCCGTGGTTTTCAACCCTGGCTATGTATCAGGTTCATGCCATTTCAAATATTTTAAATATTTAGAATACTTAGTGTATAGATACTCAAAATTCAAACTGAATTGGTCTGGGATGAGGACTGGGTGATATTTTTAAGCCTCTCCCCCCGCCACCCGCAGTTAATACCAATGTGCAGCAAGAGGTAATAACTCCCTGGACTGGTAGCCTGCTCAGTGGGGGAGAACAGATCTCCCCAAAGGGCTGTAGGAAATTACTTTCGGGGGACCCTTTAGGATGATAAGATCTGCAGCTTTCCAGTAGGAGAGAAGTTTTTCACCTGTGTGGTTGGTCTGGGTCATCTGGGAAAATTCAAATTATTTGAGGGTCCTTATTCAGTCTTTTTATCTCTCGATTTGAGGCTTACACTGATATTTAATATTTATCAAAATCAGGAAAAAAAAGGGTAAATCAAAGGTTAAAAGCTACCTTCGTAATTAAGCACTTTCCACTAGCTATTTATTTGTCTTGGGGAAAAAATGTCTTTTTCCTATTGTAGATAGATAACATAATCATAAATTAAGGCTTTGAGATGAATTATGTTATGAGAAATAATGGGACAGTATCATAAATCACAAACAAACATTGTCTCTGTGAAATATGACCGGTCTAATTCTGTACATTTCCTCCCTGTTTGAGTACAATAGAGTCTTTATGAGGCAAATTAATTTAGCATTAACCTGGGAATCGTTACTGTGCTTTCACTGATGAACCTGATAAAATAAAAATACTTCTCAATGCTCAAGAATCACATTAAATAATCCATAACTTAAGTAAATCATACCTAACTTTTTCTTATCCTTCTGCAGCCACACCCTCAGCATCCTACGGTAGAATAAAGATAGGACCCCAAGCTGGGAAGTCTGGAGCCTAGTTCTTGCCCTGGTACCACATTAGCAAGACATTTACCTTCTCTAGACTGCTCCCTTGTCAGTAAAGTGAAAGTGTCACCAGGTGATATGTAAGATCCCTTCCAGGTTTGGGAATTAACAGGAAGACAGATGAGTGCTTTGACACCCCTGAATGGCAATGAAGTGTCTGGTTTTGTGCATTGGCGTATAGGGTGGAAATATGGTAAATATCAGTCAACAAACATTTATTGAGCATCTGTCTGCAAAAACTATGGGGCATTGTTATGGAAGATTCAAAGAAATAGTAATTATATCTCCAAGGCTTAACTTTCAATCATATTTAATTTAGTTGGGAAGATATACTGTTCCATCAGAACAAAATATTCAAAAGTGACAACTGGTAAATAAAGATAAAATAAAAACTAAAAGATAAAAAACAATAAAATAAAAACTGGAAAATTTTTAAAAATAAAAATAATAAAAAATAAAATGAAAAAGTGACAATTGGTATTTCATTAAATACATGAATGTATATTGGACACCTCGTGGATGAGTTATATCTTAATCTAATGACTATCACAGAAAATCGTGCTGATATGCTCAAGGAAGAGTTGTGACTTTCCTTTGTACAAACTACAGTAATATCTACATTAGTACTTCAGTTAGTGACAAGGTGTCATCTACTATCTCAAGTATCTTACTTACCTCTGTGGAATTAACTTGTGTTTATCCTATTACTGGGTACTTCTAAAAATTCTCCCCCTATGATCTGTTCCTCCAGCTGAGATGATCATCTCTCTTGTATTCCATTGAATGTTGCTAAGTGGAGAGCTGGTGGTCATCAATAATTTGGTGGCTAATTTAATTAAATATGCATTAATTGTGTACTTAGTAGGATACGTGCAACTTAAGCACTGTGTAAAATGTTGGCAATAGATACAGAGAGTAAATGTTATTTATAGCTTGCCTACAGAGTTCATAGTCAAGCCAGGAAAAATACATGGAAATAATTAACTTTATTGTGACAAATATAATAATGTCTGTTCCATGTTTGGAGGTAGCTCATTCATTCATTCAATTAACAAATATGTGTTTAGTGCCAATTTCTCTGGTCACTATCCAAGGCATGTAATATACAATGGGAGAAAACCAGGCAAGGTCCTTACCCTTCTTATGAGTTTGCAGCTTAATGTAAGAAAAAACATTAAACAAGTGAACAAACAAAAAACAAAAAGTATGGAATTTCCAAAAACTCTAGGTTCTTACCGTCAAGGAAGCAAATTGGGCAGTGATAATAGGAAGGGTGGACCTACGCTTTTGCTGTGGACTAGAAAGCTTTCTTGGGTGTCTTAGTGAAGAGAAGAACAGAAGGGCCCATCATGCAAGAAATAGAGATGAGGGCCCCAAGTCAGGGAACACAGCAATGAGCCTGGAGGCAGGATGAGATTGAGGACTTGCAAGGAGAGTGGTGGAGATGAGCCTGGAGACAGATCATGCAGGATTGTGTGAACCATAACAAGGAATTTTATTTAAAACCCAATGAGAAGCCATTAGGGGATATCGTATTGGGGGTGGCGATGATCCAGGCTACAGGTTGTTTTTTTTGTTTGTTTATCTGATTTAGGTTTCAGCACATTATTCTGGGTGCTAAACAGAAACTGTATTGGAGTGGAATGTTTGCGTTTATGGGGAGACCATATAGGAGGCTGACGTGACCTGAATTAGGCTGGTGGCAGTGGAGATATTAATAAATGGGGGGAGGGAGATGGATTTGAAGTTTATTTTGGAGAAGGAAGCAGCAGGGCTGTGACAGGCGGGGTAAGAGAAGACCCACAGGAAGGTGTCAAGGAGGCTACTGCACACACAAGCCTGAAGCTCAGAGAATATCTCAGAGTGGGGACAGAGGTAAACCAGCCCCTGGCAACTTCATGGTGTCAAAGGATAGCAACAGTTTAAAGGGCCTAGAGAATTAAACAGAGAGGGACCCCTGGCCTGAGTAAGTCCAACATTCACAGGAGGTAAACAACGTTAAGCTCAAGGTTCCTTACACAGTTTCTTACCACCCGTGTGTAAAAAGCACCATGGTATGAAAGAGCTGGTCAGGGTATCGGAGTGATCGTTTTTCTGTTTTCACAAGCAGAGGAGTAGAAAGCTGGCAGCTCCTTGCTCTTCAGAAGAGGAAGTGGAAGGTTTCCTGGGAAACTAAGAAAGCACAGGTTTCAGGCTCCTTCACTAGCAAGGCCCCTTACGAGACCCTGAGGGTAACTATGTATTTCTAATTTTGTACTTCTCTTTCTAAACAGAGAATTGACAAATTATGAAACCTCAGGTCTTACAAAATCTGAGTCTGCCCCTGATGGGGAAAATTAAGGAACAGACCATGAAATCAAAAACCAACAGTGACCTGAGGCTGCTGATGGTGCCTCTATATATAACTTCTGGGCTGGGTCAACTACAAGTTGTGGGCAAACATATGCTTTTAAGGAAAGCTTTATCATTCACAGGTATTTCCTGATCTATTCATATACCCCTTAACCAGAAGCATGGTGGCGACACTGTACAGGAGAAGGGTAAGGCCTAGGTCAAGACTGAGCCACTGGAGTGTGGCCATGGGCATCGCTCTGGCCACCAGAACAGTTGTGGGCAACCAATGGAATGGAACTACCTGGGTAACCAAGAGAACACCTTGTTCTTCAAACCCAAGAAGTTTGGAAAAGGGGCGAAAGTAAAAATGATTAGGTACACTGGCTGCATAATATGCAGGGCCCGTGCAAATTGGAAGTGTGGACGAGTCCTTCATTCAAAAAGTATTAAGAATTTCAAGATGGTGAGAGCAGGGCATGAGGGGGCTCTTCTAAGCATGGGGCTCTGTCTAGCTCCTCTGGTCGTACGCCCATGAGGTCAGTCCTGGGGATAGAAGAGAACTTAGGGCCAGGGTTCTTGCATCTATTAGGCATGTACGATATTCCAGAATCAGGGCAAGATACATTCCCAATTCATATTCTCTTCATAACAACTCTGTGAGAGGAATAGCATTACCAAGATTTCACAGATGCAAAAACAAACAAACCAACCAACGAACCAACAACCCAACTCAAAAATGTTAGTTTGTTTGCACAAAGACATACAGGTAGTATGTTTGTGTGTGCTCAGGGGAGGAAGAAAAGAGACCAGAGGTCATTGCCCAAGTATTTATTGGTCAAAGGCAGGAACATTTTGGGCCTCCATTATTGAGCTCACTTAGCAAAGCCAAAATGTCAAAATGGCTTGATTACTGTTGCTGTGTGTGAACCACAGCTGAGACAGTGAATAGGAAACGTAAAACACTTTTGTCCCTTACCATTTCCTTGAACTATTTAGTTTTGTGCTGCTTTAGTTTTGTGCTGCAAGAGCTTGTCATTCCAACAAAAGCAGACACATTTGGAAGTTTCTAGGCTTTCGGTTTTTGTATTTAGCTACTACGGTTGGCACGGGGTTAAATGACTACTGCTTTATTTGCAATTTATTTATATTAAAAGTGAAATGTCAAGTTCACACAGGGTGAAATAAAGGACTCTTTATAAACATGCAAACAAACGCAAGTGTTCACTGCCAAAAATATCCAAACAAACCAAACCAGGGACAAGAAATATCTCCTCAGCTTAAAGGGTACGGTTCATCCACACGGCATCTTAAATAGGGGGAAGGAAGTCCTGAAACTTAAGACCAAACTCAGTTAAACACTAATCTAATGTTGTTCCTTAGTAGACACCAAGTTAAGGGAGATTTGCCACCTCTCTGACTAGTTTGAGCACTGTGGACACCCACATTACAAACTGAGGCAAAAAAAATCTAGTAAGACATAGGAATTTTCCGGTGTTTTGCCAACAGTCTTCAGAGTCCCATGAACACTGTCTTATCATCATTCATGCTTGCCTGTTTACACATGCAAGATTAAGAATCCATTATTAAAACACAAATTACTTTATTTACTTGAGTACAAATATGTACACACGAGCTTATACATGAGTTTCAAACCTATGGGGTTCTTAGCCTTCATGATGTTTAAGTAGGGGGAGTAGCAGGAGTACCCACATACTCCTGGGTCCCAGAGATAACTGATGTGGGACTTCTAAAGTACACGGGGATCCGGCATGATTATCTCCAAGGAGACATGGAGCAGTATCAATACAAGGAAATGGAGTTGAGCCTGTAGTGTGCTATGCCAACTCCGTGGCCCTTGAAACTGGTGAAACGGGTTTGCTACTAACTTTGATCTACACACATGAAACTCAGGGCTTCCACAGACAGGAGAGTTTATGGGATCCTGGTTCTGGTGTCTTTCCTGAGAAGGGAGGATATGGAAATTGGCATCATCTCTTTCACCCATCACCCTACGTACAGGTAGCAGGCAAGCTTACAAATTCGATCACTCGATGTAAAGAAACAGTCTTCCATCAGGACAGAAGCAGCTGGCATGACACGTTTGGTGAACATGAAGGCCTGGTCTTAGACAAGGAATTCAGGCTTTTCTCAGAGCCCCGTGATATGTTTTGGTCTACTCCACGAATAAGACACAACTGAGATCTTGTTCCTAATTTCGGAGGTGGGGAAAACCCTGCATTTCTTAAGCAAATAGTACCACGTGTAAACAAAGCTCGCTACTTATTCCGGTAAATGTTGAATCAATTTCTTAGAGTATATATACAGCATGAAGATCAGTTTGCTGACTTACCTACAGGAAGGAAATCACTGGAAGAAAGCCTTTATTGATCTTGCAAAAAAGAAGGCCAAAGTATCCTTCTCATACCTGTGCCTGTGGAACATGTCACTACCAGTGACGTTACAGCAGAGGCACAACTCCCAGAGCAGGTGGCTTCTGCTGTCGCGATAAAGAGCATGGGGGCTGCAGCCAGGTAGCTGGCTCAAATCTCACCTAATCTATCAGTTTCTAGTTTTGCTAACTCCTCCGCACCAGTTTCCTCATCTGTAAGAGAGCGTTATTGATACTATCCCTGGAAGATGTTTGCCAGTTTCCTATTCAGTGTGTATGCTCCCTTTCTTCATTTTTACACAACCACGACTCTCTTCAGTTTTGTGATATTTCCAGTTAGAAACACTCATTTCCCAGATGTTCATAGTGTTGGGGCGGCCATATGACCTGGCTCTGGTAAATAAATGATTAGCAGGTTATCATTGGTTGGGGCTGTCCTCATGGAGAGAGATCCCAAGGGCACATGCTTTTGCTCTTCACACTCCCCTCTTCCTTCCCAGAATGTGCTAGAGATCCCAGAGATGGCGCTGCCACTGCAGAATGAACCACATACGAAGAGTGAGGGGACCAGGAGAACCAAGAAGCATTGCTCCTTAAGGCACCCGTCTGGCTTGGTCGGTAGAGCACGGGACTCTTGATCTTGGGGCTGTTGTAAGTTCGGACAGAGAATTCAGGAAGAGTGCTGCGTGCTGAATTACCTCCAGGAAGCAACTATCAGCAAAAGCCTAGCACAGAGGAGTACTTTCCTGCCGAGGTGGGTTCCTCCCCTCTGACTGTCATGAGCCAGCGGACCCCGGTGTTGGTGGCATTCCTCCTCACGTGACCTCAGGGAAACCTTAGCAGCTGCAGAGCCCCCGTCATGTAGCTTCCCCCCTTGCTGCCACCAGCAATGGTGCCACAGGCAACCTCATTCCAAGACTGGTGAACCCAGTGTGAGTTTGAATCCTCTTAAAAGTCTTGTCTATTTTCTTTAAATTGCCCTTCACAGGAAATGCTGACGAAACAAAAGGACCAGATGCGGAACCTAGCGCAGGGTCATGGCCCAGGAATTGGCCTAAAACTTGACTTAATGGCTAATGTTCCCCCTCATAACTTCCACACCCAAAAAGTCAAGAAAGGAAGTGAAACGGAGAGATTCTACGGACTAGAAGATCCTTCAAACACTCGCAGTTCCGCGACACATGCCTCAAAGACCCCGCCACATGCAACAAGTGTGACAACGTAGTGCGGTCTTGTCCTTCCTGCCTTCTCCAGAGTTTCGAGATGACAAAGGAAGCAATTACAACTTTGCAGTAAACTTGCATTGCTCTTCAGATAGAATAACGTCAGTTAGTCACCATACTCTTTCACCTTTTTATAGACAGAAACCGGTTTCTCTACATCTGGGTTTGATCTCCTTTTCTTTTATTAACATTGAAGTATAATTTTATGAAATTTGTTAACAGCTGGTTATGGAGGTGGAGGTGACATACAATGGACTGCATGAGTTTAAGATGTGCAGTTGGATAAGTTGTGGCAAATTTCCCTAATGTATTCACAATCAAGATGGTGGACCTATAACCATCACGCCCAAAAGTCTTCTTGTGTCCCTTTGTAACCTTTCTCTCTCGCCCCTTATTCCCCCAACTCCCACCCCACTAGTCTACTTTCTATCACTATAGATTAGTTTGTATCTTCTATCATTTTATTTTATTTTATTTTATTTTTTTAATGTTTTATTTATTTCTAGGAGAGAGAGAGAGAGACAGCTTGAGCAGGGGAGGGTCAGAGAGAGAGGGAGTCACAGACTGAAACAGGCTCCAGGCTCTGAGCTGGCAGTCAGCACAGAGCCCGACGCGGGGCTCGAACCCACGAACCGCGAGATCATGACCTAAGCGAAAGTCGGACGCTTAACCGACTAAGCCACCCAGGCGCCCCATATTTTCCATCATTTTACATAAATGGAGTTACATACTCCATTTAAGTGGACTCCATTAAGTGGACTCGTTTTTTTTTGTTCAGGTTCTGTCATTCAGCAAAACTATTTTGAAGTTCATTCATACTTTGCCAGTATAAACAACCCATTTGTTTTTATTGCTGAGTAGTATTCCGTTGTCTGGATGTACCATAGTTTGTTTATCCATTCAACTGTGAATAGACATTTGAATTGTTTCTAGCTTTTGCGTATTATAGATAAGGCTGCTATGAGCATTTGTATAGAAGTTTTTGTATGGGCATATGCTCTCATTTCTCTTGGGTAAATACCTTTGTGCACTGTTGGTGGGAATGTAAACTGGTACAGCCACTAGAGAAAAGAGCACGGAAGCTCTTCCAAAAATTAAAAATAGAACCACAGTGGGGCACCTGGGTGGCTCAGTCGATTAAAGGTCTGACTTTGGCTCAGGTCATGGTCTCATGGTTTGTGAGATGAAGCCCTGCGTTGGGTTCTGTGCTGAAAGCGTGGAGCCTGGAGCCTGCTTTGGATTCTGCATCTCCCTCCCTCCCTGTCTGCCCCTCCCCCACTCACACTCTGTCTCTGTCTCTCTCTCTCTCACTCACTCTCAAAAATGAATAAACATTACAAAAAGTTTTTTAAATAGAACCACAGTATGATCTGGCAATTCCTTTTCTAGGTGTATATTGAAAGGAAATGTAAGAAGTCTCAAAGAGATATCTGCACTCCTTGTTTACAACAGCATTATTCATAGTAGACAAGATATGGAAACAACCTAAGTGTCCATTGATGGATAAATGGATAAATAAGATGTAGAATATGAAATGGAAAATTATTCAACCATGAGAAAGAAGGAAACATGTGTGACAACATGGATGGACCTGGGAGGCATTATGATATATGTCAGACAGAGAAGGCTAAATACTATATGGTATCATTTATGGGTGGAATCCAAAGAAGCCAGACTCACAGGTACAGAGAATAGAATGGTAGTTACTGGGGGGCTGAAGGGTTAGGAAAATGGAGGAGATATTAGTCAAAGGTGAAACCTTCCAGTTGTAACATGAATACATTCTAGGAATCGAATGTATAGCATGGTGATTATAGTTAACGATACAATAGAATATACTTGAAAGTTGTGAAAAGGGTAGATTTTCGATATTCTTCCCACAAAAAGGAAATGGTAATTATGTGTTAGCTAACACTATGATAGGAATCATGTTGCAATATATAAGCATATCCAATCAACTTGCTAAGTGTATCAAATCAGTGCCTTAAATTTACACAATGTTGTATGTCAATTCTATCTCAAGAAGTTGAAAAACACACATTTAAAAAAAAAGAAAAGAAACTGCCAAACCACATTGATTACTGTAACTTTATAAAAGGCTTGAAACCAGTTGATAATTCTCTATCTTTGTTTTCTGAGCTAATTTGGTTTGGGGTTTAATTTTAATTTGCTCTCTTGTTTTATAGTTACTAAAGATAGAAGCAGAGATCACTTGATTTGAGACCCCTCTTCATTTCTAATACAGGTATTTCTGTGCTATAAAAATTTCCCTAAGTACTGCTTCAGATATATCCTACACATTTTGATGTACTGTTTTTATATCTTTGCTCATTTCAAAAAATACTTTCTAATGCTTTTGATTTTTCTTATCCCATGTGTTACTTACATAAGTATATTCTGTAATTTCCAAATACTTGGGTGGATTTTCCAAAGGTGTTCTGTTACTACTGAATTAAAATTTAAATGAATTTAATCTAACTTAATTCCATTATGATCACGGAATATGCAACTTGCTGATATTTGCTTTATGGCCTCAAATATAATCTATCTTGGGTAAATGATCTGAAAAAATGTATCTTTGAAAAATATTATTTTGAAAAAAAATATTAACTTGAAGAAAACGTATCCTCCATTGTCCGGTGGAGTATTCTTCAAATGTCAGTTAGGTCAAGTTGGTTGACAGCGTTATTCCTGTCCCCTTGAAGTCTCTAGTATACTTGTTCTATTGATCATTGAGAGATGGATACTCTCTCAGTTACGGAAATATCTGGCTAGCATTTCTCATTGGGCCTCAATAGTTTTGCTTCATATATTTTGAGGCTATCTTATTAGATGCATAGAAGTTGATGAGTTGACCCTTGATGTTTATGAAACGACTCTCCTTGTCCTAGGAGATATTCTTTGCTCTAAATCTACTTTGTCTGATATTAATATAGTTACCCCGGCCTTCTTTTGATTAGTGTTAGCATGATATCTTTTCCTATTCTTTTACTTTTAACCAGTTTGTATCTTTCTATTTAAAGTGGGTTTCTTGGGGCACCTGGGTGGCTCATTTGGGTAAGCATCGGACTCTTGATTTCGGCTCAGGTCATGATTTCACAGTTTGTGAGATCGAGCCCCTGAATTGGCTGTGTGCTGACCGTGTGGCACCTGCTTGGGATTCTCTCCCTCTCCCTCTCTAACTGTCCCTCCCAGCTTGCACTTGCTCTTGCTCTCTCTTGAAAAATAAATAAACTTTAAAAAATATTTTAAAAAATAAAGTGGGTTTCTTGTAGGCAACATAAAGCTGAATCTTACTTTTTATTCAACCTCTGCCTTTTCTTTTTTTTATTTTTATTTTTAAAGTTTATTTGTTTATTGTGAGAGAGAGAGAAGGAGTGAGCGGGGTAAGGGCAGAGACAGAAAGAGAGAGAGAGAGAGAGAGAGAACCCCGAGTAGGCTCTTCACCATCATCATGGAACCTGATGTGGGGCTCAGACTCACATTGTGAGATCATGACCTGAGCCAAAGTCAGACGCTTAACCAGCTGAGCCACCCAGGCAGTCCACAATCTCTGTCTTTTAACGGGGACATGTAGACCATTTATATTTTATATGATTACTGAGAAAGCTGGGCTTAAATCATTAACCATATTATTTCTCTTATATTTTGTCCTATCTGTTCTTTGCTCCCCTCGCCCTCATTCTGCCTTCTTTTGGATTATGTTTTTGTAATTACATTTTATCTCCTTTGTTGGCTGATTAATTAAAACTCTTTGTTTTTTTACTTTACTGGTAGCTTCAGGGTTTATAGTATGCATCTTATCACAATCCACCTTAAAGATATGAGGCTACTTTGTGAATAGTATAAGAATCTTTATATTAACCCATATATTACTTAATCTTTTTCTTTTATTAATTAATCCTTTTATATTAATATTAATTGATCTTTTTCTCTCCTACCATCCTTTGTGCCACTGTTGTCATACATTTTACCTTTACATATGTTATAAACCCCACACTACATTGTTAGTCTTTTCGTTTAAAGAGTCAATTACATTTTTAAATATTCTTTAAAATCTTAAAAATTTCCCCAGGTAGTTACCATTTCTAGTTCTCTTTATTCCTTTGTGTAGATGCATATTTCCACCTGGTAACGGTTTCCTTCTGCCTAAAGGACTTGTGTTAACAATACTTGTAGGGAAGTTCTAACCTGTTGGGGATATATTCTTGCAATTTTTTTATGCTTGAAAAAGTCTTTATTTCACCTATGTTTTGGAAAGATAATTTTAGTATTGACAGCTTTTATTCTTCCAAACTTTAAGGTATTATTCCACGGTTTTTCAGCTTACACTTTTTCCAAGAAGAAATTTGCTCTCATCCTTAGCTTTGTTAGTATATCTTTTTTTTTTTTTTAGTGACTGCTTTTAAGATTTTCTCATTGTCTAGCTAAAGTATGGAAGGAGCCCAAATGTCCATCAACCGATGAATGGATAAAGAAGAGGTGGTACATACACATATACATACATACATACATACATACATACATACATACATACACACCATGGAGTATTACTCTGCGATCAAAAGGAATGAAATCTTGCCATTTGCAGCAGCGCAGATGGAACTAGGTATATTACTAAATTAAATAAGTCAGTCAGAGAAAGACAAATATCAGATTATTTCATTCACATGTGGAATTTAAGAAGTAAAACAGATGAACATAGAGGAAGGGAAGCAAAAATAATATAAAAACAGAGAGGGAGACAAACCTTAAGAGACTTTTAAATACAAAGAACAAACTGAGGTGTTGGATGGGGGGATGGGCTAAATGGCAAGGGGCATTAAGGAAGGCACTTGTTGGGATGAGTACTGGGAGTCAGATGTAAGTGATGAATCACTAAATTCTATTCCTGAAATCATTCATTTTCACACTTTATGTTAACTAACTTGGATTTAAGTTAAAAATAATAGTAATAAATTTTTAAAAATATTTTCTCATGGTCACTGGTTTATAGTAACTTGATTATAACATGTATAACTGATTTTCATCATTGTTCTTGTGCTTGGAGCTCATTGAGTTTCTTGTGGGTTTATGGCTTTCATCAAAGTTGAAAACTTTCTGGCCATTAATTTTACACATATTTTTTTCTGAATTAGTCATTTATTGCTGTGTAACTAATTACTCCAAAATTTAGCAGCTGAAGACACTACATAGCTATTATCTCACACTCTCTATGGGTCAGAGATTTAAGCACAGCTTTGCTGGGGGCCTCTAGCTCTGAAGGTCTCATGAGGTTGCAGTGTAGGTGTTGGCCAGTAGCTACTGGCAGATCTCAGAAGATCCAGTTCCGAGCTCATTCCCATGCTTGTTGGCAGCCGTGGTTCCTTGCCAGATAGATCTCTCTACAGGCCATGCATCATGACATGGCAACTCTTCCCCAGAGAAAAGAGATCCAAGAGACAGTGAGAGAGAAAGCCCCAAGATAGAAACCAGAATCTTTTTGTAATCTAATTTTGGAAGTTCTATTTTGTCACTTCTGCCATATTTTCCTCATTAGAAATGACTCAATAAATTAATCCTATACTCAAGAGGCAGGGATTAAAGAAGACCATGAATACGAGCAGACAAGGACCATTGGGCGGGGGGGGCATCTGAGAGGCTGCCTGCTACTGGCCCCTCTTTGGGGAACAATAGTTACACATTTATTAGGCAGCTGAAAGTTGTCACAGCTCAGTGACGCTCTGGTTTTTGCTGTTGTTGTGGTTGTTTAAATTCGGTTTTCTCTCTTTACTTCATTTGGGATCATTTTTCTTGCGATGTCTTCAAGCTTATTAATTTCTTAAATTGTCTCATCAGCTATTAATCCAATATAGTACATTTTTCATCTCAGACATTGTACTTTTCACCTTTAGAAGTTCCATTTGAGTCTTTATTATAGATCTTCCAAATCTCTACTTAACTTTTCAAGCATACAGAATAGGTTATATCTATTAAATGTTCTTTGCTGCTGATTCTAATGATTGTGTTAATTCTGGGTCAGTTTTTTTCCTCCTCATATTTTCCCACTTTTTGGCACTTTTTTATTGGATGCTATATACTGTAAACTTTACCTTGTTGGATGATGGATATTCCTATAAACAGCAACCACACGTCTGCTGTTTTGGAACAGAGGTAAATTAGTTGGAAAGGGTTTGATCCTTTTATGCTTTAAGATTTGTTATGTGGAAATGGAAAAAAAAATGTGCAGTGTTGAATAATTAGGGCTAATTATTGCCCAGTACTGAGGCAAAGAACCATCTATGTGCCCTACCCAATTCTCCATGAATCATGATGGTGTTCAGTCTATAATGTAAAACTAGTCATTATTTCTGGCCCTGTAATGGGAGCTGAACATTGTCACCTCGTATCCTTTTGGGTGGTTCTTCTTCTGGCCTCCAGATAGATTACTATCCTCTTTTGTCTGATATTCAGTGTCTTGAACACCACTGTTTCATATACTTTTTAGGTTCTTAGTTGTTTCAAGGGGGAGGGTAATTCTGGTCCTTGTTACTCTATCTTGGCTGGAAGCAAAAGTCTCCAGGTAAATTCTGAGTGGATATCATCAACCTTGCTGAAGTAATATGCCAATGTTTATTCTTTCTTTCTAGTGGACAGGAAAAAGGAGAAAACCTAGTATGTCTGGAGACAGGTTAGGGGAGAAGAAAAGAATCCATTTTTTCCCTCCAAGTTTAGAAGCTGCTTCTCACAACCCCATCCACATATTTTTCTAAAACTCCTCTATCTCACATGTTGTCACTGGATTTCTGTTATAGGCTATCCAACCATGTTTTCGAGGCCCACAGATGTTCAAGTCTTTCATTTAGAACCTGGCACTAAATGAAGGCCAGACTCTGGCTACAAGTGTCTTAGAAGATAATAATCTTCCATAGCTTATGTCTATAAAGTTAAACTAAGGAGCAAATTCATATCTCACGACCAGACCAAACTTTTTGGTGCTATTCACCAATGGCCATTAATATGTCAATGGTGCCTCTGTATAAAAGGTATTAATGCCCTGTGAAAAGGGTACTGATTCATTTGACAAAACCAGAATCCAATTCACTTTCCCTTTTCTCATCTAATGTCTTAAATGCCATTTTGTTAATGTGAATTTTAATAGTGATTTATGGCAGCAGCATCCCTTACCTTCTCATATAACTAGGTAACTTCTTTTTGAGGTCAAAATGCACTAAGAGCTGCCTTGCTCATAATTCTCATTCTTTTCTATTTCCTGTTGTAATATTTTCAATCTTCTACTTTTAATCATACTTAACTGCACCCCATTCTCAGGCTGACTTAGTGCACTCTTAATGTCAGACTTCACAAAGCATGTGTTTCCTGGAAAGTCTGTTCTTCATTTGCCAGGAAGGACAGGAAATGTTCATGTCAGTGCTATAGGAACCATCGTCTCCTGCAGCCAGAGGCAGAGAGTTCACACCAAGTTATGTAATCCAGAGCGTTCATCAAATGTTTTGGCCAGGGCAGGGGGACAGTATCAGCTTAAAAGCAGCTCAGACATTTCCGAAGGGGGTAAAAGAACCTTGATAAGCACAACAGATTAAATATTTTTCTGTTTGGGAATATGTTATGAATGCTGACATTTGTCTTAGTAGTACACTGACTGCCACAATCTGCATAGATAAGACCAGAAAAATAATGTTGCAGTATGGGAAATGGCACCCTCCTAGCTTGAAGGAGTCAGTGTGTGTCCCCTACCCTCGACTGAAGAATCACTAAAGCATAAGGCAAAAAGAGATGTGACAGCCTTGAAGTGAGAGGACGCTTCTTGGAGCTCCTGAATTTGAGCAGTCAAGATTGTTGTGGTTAAGAGCCCAAGTTCTAGGGCACGACTCTCTGAGTTCAAAGTTCAGTTCTACTACTTTCTAGCTGTGTGCACTTGGGCAAATTACTCAACTTCTCTGTGCTTCAATTTTGTTTTTGTAAGATGGAGACATAATAGTATCTACTTCACAGGATTCTTATCCCCTGACAACCCAATTAAAATAAATTAAAAATGGAAACACTTAGCCCAGTGCCTGGCATATAACAGTGTTGGCTACTAGTATTCTTTCTTTATTAATTGAAATATATTTGACACATCACATTGTGTTAATTTAAGGTGTACAACATGTTGATATGATACATTTTCTGTATTATACTATGACTGCCATTGTAGCAATAGTTAACATCCCATCATGTAGCATAGTTATTATTTTTTTTGTAATGGGATTATTATGATGTAATCTCTTAGCAAGTTTGATGATTATAACACAATATGGTGTCTATGATCACTATAGTGAGACTTAGATTTCCAGGACCTATTTGTCTACTACTTTGTAGTAGACAGTACTCCAGAGCCTGGAGGCTGCTTTGGATTCTATGTCTCCTCTCTCTCTGCCCCTCCCCTGTTCATGTCCTTTCTCTCTTTCTCTTCTAAAACTAAATAAACATTAAAAATTATTTTTAAAAATAAAGACTAAATTTTTATGAAATCTAAATACAGATAAGTATTTCTGATAAAAATCTGGCATCCAGATTTTGCAGATAAAGCATATGAAAAAGAGACAGCAAAATATCTCATTGATATTCTAAATATATTGACTGCATATCAAAATGATAATATTTTAGATATATTAAAGTTATTTCCTCTGATTTCTTTTTACTTTTTAAGTATGGATACTAGAACATTTAAAATTTTATATGTAGCTCACATCACATTGAACACTGCTGGGCTAGATTATGGGAGGGCTTATTTGGCCTGCAGAAATGTGTGGACTTTATCCTAAGAGCAATGGGAAGAAACAGGATCTAATTTACATATTACATATTTACGTATCAGAAAATTTACCCTGGCAGCTGTGCGGGAAATGGATTTGAGGGAGATAAAACCAGAGCTTTGGAGATCAATTAGCTGAAGAAATGTAGGATGGAGAAAATTGTAATCTGGATTGTGAATGGCAGTGTGGACCAAAGAAGTAAATATATCAAAGAAGCATACTCCTCTTAATCAAGACCCAGTAAGGGGAGGCCAAGTTAACTGTAGGTATATGGCTTGGAGAACTAGAAATGATCTCTGAGACAGAGCTTAGTGGACAAAAAGTGAATGTGTCAAGACTAAGTTCTTTTAATAAAATCATCTCTGATTCCTTCCACTTAGCTCATCAGATTACAGAGGTTCCCAAAGCCAAAATATTGCTTTTAGGAACTACTGGCGATCACATTCTTTCCCTAAACTGCTCCTAAATTAAGAAGCACAAAATTGAGTCCCAAAATTGTCTCTGTCCACCTCTCTTAAATAAATAAATAAAGCATACATACTCCAATATCATCACTACCATTTGGTAAACAGATAATAGTCTTCACTTTGTACTCAAAGAGCTTCCAGAATGCTAAATTAGGGATATTTTAACCATGAGCGTGAAAGACAAGGCCCTTTGGAGACATTCCTCCCTAAGGGAAGCAACATGGTTTCACGGACATACACAGGCTTGGAATTCAGATAGACTCAACTGTGGGTCCTAGTTCTGCCTCTCGGAGTTTCTATGCCCTGGTACACAAATGACTCACAATCAGTATTTATTGAAGAGATGAAGTTTAATTAACTCCTTTGAGCCTCAGTTTCCTGATCTGTATAAATGAGGCGAGTATTTTCACTGTGAAGAGTTGTTTTATAGATGGGATCATCTTGTACATGAAGTATCTGGCACTTAATCAATATTCATTCAATGACAGCATTAATGATTTCATCGTGGAGTAAAAGAAAAACAGAGGGCAAAACTACTGTGGCACTTTCCAAACACTGCACATGGCCCACTTTGCCCTGAGACTACCATTTTGTACATTTTCAAGGCAAGAGGGACATGGCTAGCCTACATCTCCTAAATTTTGGGCTGCTCCTAAACACCCAACTTTTGCTGTGAGCATCAGCCTTCAGCCCTCTCTCCAGTAAGTCTCCAAGCAGGGCTCGTGTGATCACTAACAACATTGCCTTTGTTAATTGTCTTCTTTTCCTTATCCTTCATGCCCCCTGGGGAAGAAATCTTAGAAACTCAAAATTCTAAAAGAAGGTCAGGAGGGGTCTGAGCCAGAGCAAAGGTCTGGGATTACCCACATACTGATTAACATAAGGCTGGCTATTTTTGAAATGGCAACTGACACCGGTGTACTGGCTGAAAAGATCACCAACCAACCTATCCTTCTTTCCAAGCTGAGTGTGTAGTGGCAGTCTCTCAGTTTGGCTTTTTATCACAGCTTACACAAATATTTATGTATAAAGTACAAAAAGCAGGCAACTGATCTCTGTCTTTTAGGAACAGTGCAACTCTTCTTCTCGAACATTTGCAGGAACCAGCATGCTCCCACCCATGGGCTGAACAGAGAACACGGAAGAGCTATTAAGAAGTATGAGGCAGGCTGTATGGTGGTGCTGATGAAATGGCCAAGAAATAGAAAGCTTATCCAGATGGGGACACTTGGCACAATAATGTTCCCAGGGAAACAAGGTCCTGAATCCTTCATCCATCAAATGATTGTTTGCAAAATGGTTTCACCGTATCCCCCTTGTCTGATCCTCAAGGACCAGTTATCAAGACTGACAAAACACATATTTGAAATAAATAGAAAACTGACTAACTTAGCAGATGATATTAGCCAATAAGTAGAAGATAACTTTCCAGAAAGGGAATCAATGGTGGCTGGTGATACTGAAAAGGTCTATGTAAAGAAGACAGAAATTAAGCTAGGATGTGAAGGATGAGTAAAAGAGCGAATAAAGTAAGATTGTTGGGAAAGTGTGTGTGTGTGTGTGTATCTGGTGGGGGGTGGAGATGCAAAGGCAAGGAGGTACTGTTCATGTTCACACAAAATTTTCAACCTCACATTATTTTTCACAGAATTTTTCACAAATAGGTTCATTCACAAAGAAAAAATCAAAGTTTAGTTGCAACACCTTCACAAAACAGAGGACTTTGAAAACATTGGTCTGGATGAAGGCACATGTCCCTTCCCACCCCACCCACCCCTAAATTACTCCCTATAATTTGTTCAGCTTGATTCTACCCTGAGTGTCCAGGCGGGTGGGACCCACAGTCCCTTTGGGCCATGAAAGGAAAGCATCCTTCCTCTCCCCTCCTCTCCGAGGCTCCGAGGTGGCTGGCCCTCTGCCTGGCTATGCCAGAAAGTGGCATGACCACCAGGGAGACTGTGGTCAGCACAGGAAGAAAATCTCGGGTATTCACAGCTAAACTATGGTTTGAGAAACGCTGGCGACTGAGGGTTGGCTGGGTAAAGGAGCAAGAATAGCAGCAGAAATGCACTCTTTGACTCTGCTTCTCCCCAAAGCAGGCCCGAAAAGAACCACAGAAAGGATCTCAATGTTCATGGCTGCCTTAGCACGGTCTTGCCCTACAGAGGGCCAGTGTGGGCCAGGCAGGAGCCTCCCTTGGGGTCTTTCTGAGGATAACGTGGGGATCCTCAAGGCCCTCCCATTTCAAAGCAGCATTCTTGGGACCTTAAATAAGACCCTGCAGAGCCCAGGATTTTCTGATCCAGCTCAAAATTCCAGGTGCCTCTTCCACTGAAGACAAAGTGGCAACACTGTTTCTATTATCTCAGTGTCATTGCTTGTGCTAGTGAGACCCCAGGATCCGCACGACCAAGTTGAGTAAAGAATCTACCCACAGCGGTTATTATTATTTTTTTCTTTCAGCTGCTCCTCTCCCAATGGAATAGAAGTGGGGCATGTCTGTCACAGTACGTGTGTCTGGTCTCTGCAGAACTAAGCTTCTTTCATCCTAACTCACCACCTTATGCAGGCCCCCAAAATTGAGGAAACAGAAATAGGAGGTACCCCCTTTCTGTTCCTTTTTTTTATCCCCAAAAACAAATGGGTCTGGACATGGGCAAGCATATTTGTAGCCAAAGAATGCACACTGGCATAGGGTCATGTGATCTACGCAGCTTAGTTACTTTTATTCACTGAAGAGAATCTTGTCTAGGAGGCCCTCAGGACAAGAAAATCAAATATGACAGCAAAAATTAGCATCTTTGGGTGCAGCTCAAGAGGCTGGCACCCACTAGGCACAGCAGGTAGAACGAGTTGAGACTGCTCTATGCCACATGAAGCACACGTGGGGAGGGTAGAGCCGGTCTCCCTTAGCCACAGCATGGCTTTCTGCAGTTGTCAGTTACACACATTCAGCCATGGTCTGGGAGCAGACGGTCCTCCTTCTGACCCACAGTCCGCTCAGTAGGAGCCTAACACTGCATCACCACACCTGTGTCACCTCACTTCACCTTATCACATAGGCATTTGTTCATCTCAGATCATCACAAAAAGGGAGAGGACGGTACAATAAGATATATATTTTTTTTAATGTTTTATTTATTTCTAGGAGAGAGAGAGAGTGACAGCGTGAGCAGGGGAGGGTCAGAGAGAGAGGGAGTCACAGACTGAAACAGGCTCCAGGCTCTGAGCTGGCAGTCAGCACAGAGCCCGACGCGGGGCCCGAACCCACGAACCGCGAGATCATGACCTAAGCGAAAGTCGGACGCTTAACCGACTAAGCCACCCAGGCGCCCCTACAATAAGATATTTTAAGAGAAAGACCACCTTCACCTAACTTTTGTTACAGTATATTGCGATGATTGTCCTGTTTTATTATGAGTTATTGTTAATCTATCAGTGTACCTAGTTTATAAATTACTCTTTATCAGAGTACATATGTATAGGAAAAAACACATAGGGTTCAGTACTATTTGCAATTTTAGGCATCTGCTGGTGGGTCTTGGAATGTATCCCTGCGATGAAGGGGGGACCACCGTTGTTTAAAGGAAGCAAGTCCCCCTCTTTGTAGGACCATGCTTGCAGACTGTCTTCCAGCTAGAGAGATGGGAGGATTGCTTTTTAAAGGGGTACGCAATGTGGCTGACCAATTTTTCTTCCATAAAGACTGATGTTTAAAGAAAATCCTTTGGCAGGCTGATTGCAATCTTGTTTGTACCAGAGCAATAGGACTCCTGGTTATAAATATGCAAAGCATAATGAAAAGATTACAGCTCAGTGGCTGGGGTGCAAATTGGTCTGGGTTGTTTACTGCATGAGGAATGCCTTCCCTCCATCCTTCTCCCACCGTGCGATCCCACACACAGCGGGCACTCTATGAACACAATTATCTTTCTGTGTGCCATGTCCCTGCTTCCCAGAGCTAGGACCTGGCCCTGTGGAGGTGAGGAGCCACACCTGGGCAGGAAGAGCAAGGCAGAAGGCAGGGGGGCAATGAAGGAAAGAGGCTGCCTGATCCCAAACTGATTACTCTGGTGGGAGCCTCTTCGGTTCTGCACAAGTTTTGGCTCCAACTGAGTGGGTTGGTACTGGATTAGCCATGAATTTGGGCCCAATTCAATGACCCCTGAGAGGTAAGAGGAGGTAGTGCTGAACCTTCCCAGTGTCCACTCTGGCCTGACGTACATCTTTAAAGCCGGGCCAAATCCGTCCTAGAAGAGGGTGACTGAATGGGCAATTCAACTCAAGGTTTGGAATCCTGGTTCTGTCACTTACAAGGCTGGGGTCCTTGGGCAAGTCTCTCAGCCTGTTTTCCTAAACCCACTTTGTCCATCCCACGAAGTCAAAAATGAGCCCATGCACATGAAGCACCGTGCCTGGGACAAGGGACATGTGTAGCCAGCGAGGCTGTCACTGGAATTCTGGACACAGACATGGCAGAGAATGGTAGGAAAGTCCTACAAGGCTGCTATGGCTTCCCTGGAGCCTGCATTTACACAGAACTGCTTTCCCAGCATTGCTCTGCTGAAGCCTCTGGTTTCAATCTGCCACCAGCCTGGGCCTGCTACTACCTGCTGCCACTCCTATGCCAAGTCTTCGTGTTCACCACCCTCTCTTCACAGCAGCTAAGTATTTTTAATCCTTCTCTGCTCCAGTCTCCTGTCTTGCCCCTTTCCTTAAGAAAACAACACCATTATGCTGAAATGGGGTGGGAGTTTCCTCATGCGACTTAGAGTTATGTTTTAAATCTCTGAACTCTAGCTAGCTCCCAGGGACTTCCTAGCCCGGACTGATGAAGCACTTTGCACATGGGTCCTCAGCCTGTCTCTGTGAGAACCAGGTCTGGGTTTAGTCTCCTAACCAGAAAAGAAGAGGAGAGCGATTCCATCAGGGGCCGGGTGGTCAGCCATGACACGCTTGAAGAGGTTGTAAGGGCTCGAGGAGAGGACTACCGGCAAAGATGTGGGCAGGGAGTAGGGAAACCAGAAGGATAGTGCAGAAGTCCGGAGCAAGTAACGATGGGGGATGGCTAGCACCCCCCAAGCCCAAAGGGGCCAGGTGAGGGTGCTGTTCCTGGAACATGGATTCACAGAACCTGGCAGGGGAGCTGTGTGACAGGAGCTGTGTGCTTCTGCTGAGGAATGGGTCCAGCCTGTGGCAAATGCACAAGAGATAGAGCTGAATCACTACCCCAGCTGCACGCTCCTCCCTCCCTCGAATCTCCTGCCGGCGCTGTGCTCCCCACTGGCTGGATCCACACAGAGGCTGCAGGGCATGACACCCCTGTGGTAATCCCTACTGCTCCTCCTTCCCTCCTGGGGCAGTGAGCAGGATGGAGAAGGGGAAAGAGCATTAGGTAAACAGGAGACAAGAAGTTTGGGGAGAAAAATTAGCAATACACAATAGTGTTGCCCTGATCTTGGCCAGTGTAAACTCTGGATATGCAGCTGCAGCAGAGGCCTCAGCCTTACCTAGTGGAGGCTCTGGAGCTGAGATGTCCTAATTGAGGCAAATGGACCAATGCTCACATCCTCACATCAGCCAGGCAGTGGCTGTCCCTAGAAGCGTAACCTTAGGCGAAGCAGTTCTCTGTAGTCAAGGATAATTCCCAGTGAGCCACGTAGCTAAGACCTGGCATCAGCTGACATTCCCCACAGCCAAGGCTTGGGTACATAGTTCCTGAGGGTGGGCCTCCAAGGAGCTCCACAACATCCACTATAAGGCACTTAACATCCACTTGCATCTAATGGTAATTTTGCCCTACCTGGAAATGGTGTCTCCACAGTTCTGGCTAGTCTTGTTTCTTGTGCAAACCTAGAAGTCTAGTGAGATGAACTATAGCCCTACTGCTGCACTTGACCCTGCATTCCTAATTGAAGCTCGGGATAAGGAGGTCCTTATCCTCCACTACTCAACCTGGGTTCTTCTCACCCTCAACCAATGGTCTATTGATGTAGGTAGCTAGTCTGGTGGGATGACCTAGATCCTCTTTCCTGAATTACTAAGTCTTTCTTAGGAGGTGGCTGCTGTTCCTGAGCATAAACCATTAAGTCCAGGCATAGAAGCACCAAAAGATATCCAGCTAAAGACCTGCAAGCAGGAATGGCAAACCTGTATACCTGGAATGTGTATCAATCCTAAATTAAGGTATGTTGCTCCTCCTAGGATTGAAAAAATTCAAAAGAACTGATCTGCTACCAAATGACTGGTAAGGGTGCCATATTGGAGACCCAGCATTACTCTTCATCACTGGCAGGTTGGGTGGATAGTCAGCAGCATCATTAGTTAAATCAGCCTTTGTGAGCATGCTCTTGGCCAATGCATAAGCCTTCATCTCTACTTTCATGGCTGCTCTGCTCATGAATCCATTGTACAGGCCATGGGGTTGAAGAGGACAGAGGCTGGCTGACACCTACTAGTTGAGTCACTTGGTTGGTTAGTAACTCTTTTGCAGTGTATGCTATATGGTCTTGCCCACCCACATAGGGCCATCTATGTGCCTCTTCCCCAGTCTTTTAATTGTGCTCTTCCAGGCCCTGGCAAACCAGCCAGGCCCCCTGCCACATGCTAGGCTCCCAAGGACTATCCCAGGTGCCAGAGATTTCAGGTTTGGTGACCTGGAAACCGGACTCTGAGATACAGAGTTGCATTCAGAAGATTTATTCTTGAATGCACTCAGGAGATACATCTTTAAAGAACTGAAGGAATAAAAAGTAGGGAGAAAGACAGAATGAGGCAAGGGAGCTAGACCTTTAAATCCCCACATCTGTTAGTCATTGGCCACAAACTCTCCCAGACGGGATCATTTTCTTGGATGACATACTTTCAGATGAAGGCAATTTCTAGTGAGGGACATAACTCTGTGTTGTCAAGATTTCTAGGAGCTGGGATATGGTTCTGTTAGTCCTAAAGACACAATCTAGTGTCCACCACAGTGTCAGACCATCATTTTGTTCTAATTCAGATTCATGTTTTATTTATTGGTGTGTAAGAATTCCCCAAAACTTAGTTTCTGTGGATCAGGAATTTAGGAGCATTTTTACTGGTTGGCCTATCATAATGAAGATGTTGACTAAGCCTGCAGTCATCTGGGAGCTTGACTGGGGCTAGAGAATGAACTTTCAAGATGGCTCACTCATATTGCTAGCAAGTTGTTGGTGGCTGTTGGCAAGAAACTTCAATTCCTGGCCACAAGAGGATTTCCATAGGGCTGTTATAAGAATCCTCTTAACAGAGCAGCTGATTGATCCCTGAGCAAGTGATCCAAGAGAGAGCAAGGTAGAAGCTGCAATGCTTTAAAAACTCAACCTCAGAAGTTACTCACTGTTGTTTCTATACATCCTGTTGGTTATACATGGGGGCCCTATTCATTGTGGCAAGACACTACATGAGGGCATGACTACCAGAAGGCAGGATCATTGAAGTCTCTTCATTGAAGACTAACTACCATGAAGAGATTTCACAGATATAGAAATCTTGAACCAAAATTTTTTCTATCAAATGCTCATGCCATTTTAATATTTAACTCAGTGTCTGAGGTGGGGGGTGGTTAAAGGGCTATCAATACCTGGAACTCAAAGCTGATTGGAATCCATCCTCTCTGGGGACCATCATTTCTCTCCCTGCTACATGGTTAATGAAGTACATAGAACAGTTTTCAGAAAGCAATCCATCACTGCCATATTAGTCCTCTGCATATGATGCCACAACTTAAAAACATATCATTTATTGTCCTAGAAATAGATTGAAAAATCATGTCATTGTGCTCTAAAAATTTATAGCATGAGGTTCTATTGCTTCTGATTCAAGTCTTCTCTATTTTCCAGGATTCCATAGAGAAACTTATATGTCATCATCTTGGAAATGTAAATTCTAAATGGTGGTTTAATGATTATTTTACACTTCTTTTCAAAATAAGGTATCTACTTTATGAGTGGTAATTATACTCATAAACAATTATTAAGGTCTGTAAGCCAACAGTCCAAAGGTAGGCAGCTAAACTTGAGTTGGGACAATACAAAGAAAGAAAAACACATGGTTTCTACTCTTAAAAAATTGGTATCTTGTGAAGGAAATAGCATAAACCCATAATGAGCCCATAAGAACTTCAGAGATGCAGCAACCAAGCCAGAAACATCCATGGGAATCCCATCTTAGTGAAGATCTCTCTGGCTTCCATCTCTGAGCAAATGCTTTTTTAACTTGGAAACAAACCTGGTTTGAAAATAGAAGAGCAAATCCCTTCTCCTGCTAGCTTCACATCAAGGATGGACACTGGAAGAGAAGAGAGCAGAGGTTGGTCCTTCCTGCCCAACACCTCAGTGGCCAGGAGGAGTCAACCCCAGCTATAAATAGAATGTTGCCTACAACATGCCCTCTCTACCCACCAGATCAGACCACATCCCCTTGACTGAGGGATGCCCTTTTGCCCAAGGCTGTAATTCATTTCCATGACTACCAGAAAGGCCAGAACAAACACATTTCCCCAACAGGAGCTACATTTATTTTGCAGATAGAAAAATCAATATCCTTTATTTTGTGGAGATAAATGCAATTTGTTTTGGAGTATTGTCCTTAGGTCTGACAGGAAAAGTCTGTGTGACCTGAACTTGATTTACACACTGGACTTGGAATCAAGAGGTATGAGCTTTCACTTACTCATTCATCCAACACATTTATTGCTCATGCAGGTATCGTGTTTTGGACGAGGAGAATACAGAGCTTAAAAGAATAAATAAATAAAATAGAGTCCTTGTCTTAAACTCAAACTATACTGGGAAAAACAGATAAATGCAATAGAAATTGATAAACCCTCTGGTAGAAGTGTGTACCTAGCTTTGGGAGAAAACCTTAAAATTTGTTAGGTGAAGAAGGGGAAAGAAAGTGTGCTCTAAGCAAAGGAAACAACATTTTCTTAACATGGAAATCAGGAAAAAAAACAAACCATGATTTGTCCAGTTAACTGCTAACTATAGCTGAAATTTAGAGTTTGTCGGAAAGGGGTCAGAGACAGAGCTTGTGCGATTCTGGTCAGGAGAGGTTTGGCAAGCCCTGCCCAGGAGAAGGCTATTGAAATCTTTGGAAGGACATTAAGGGGAGTGAAGTGATTAGATTTCCCTTGAAAAAAAAAAATCACTCTGGGAACAGCAAAGAAAAAGAATAAGAACGGATCAGAATGGATCCCCAGGGAACTCCCACATTTATGAGAGAAAACAGAGCCAAGAAGACTGAGGAGTGGCCAAAGAATTAAGAGGAAATCCAAGAGAGTGGTTTTGTGGACTAGGAGAGTTTGGGGGAAGACAAGAGTGCCCAATGCCACAGCGAGGTCAAGGAAGGCAAGGACCGAAATACCTCCATTAGATTAGCAACTAGGAAGGAACTGGAGCCCTTAGTGAGAAGGAAAGGCTGTGAAGTGGGGGAAGTAGACTGCAGGTATAAAGGAAAGGGGAGTCTGGAAGGAGAGATAGTGAGTGCCACCCTCTCCACAACCCTGGCTCTGCTGGCATGAAGGTCCCTCACTAGAGGAATCATGCAATCGAGGGATTCCCTTCCCTTCCCTTCCCTTCCCTTCCCTTCCCTTCCCTTCCCTTCCCTTCCCTTCCCTACCCTTCCCTTCCCTTCCCTTCCTTAAGATAAGAAAGACTGGAGCACATTCCCATATGAGCAGAAAGTAGAGGAAAACATATGGGTCATTAAAAGAGCAAATTAAAGGGGCGCCTGGGTGGCTTAGTCGGCTAAGCCTCCGACTTTCGCTTGGGTCATGATCTCGCGGTTCGTGGGTTCGAGCCCCGCGTCGGGCTCTGTGCTGACTGCCAGCTCGGAGCCTGGAGCCTGTTTCAGTCTGTGACTCCCTCTCTCTCTGGCCCTCCCCTGCTCACGCTGTCTCTCTCTCTCTCCTAGAAATAAATAAAACATTAAAAAAAAAAAATTAAAAAAAAAAANTAAAAAAAAAAAAAAAAAGAGCAAATTAAAATTAAAAGAGGATGTGGGAAGGCATGGGATCTAGAATGTGGGTTGGAGGGTTTTGCCTGAGCCTGGAGGAAAGACACCTCTTCCGTGGTCTAAGGAGAGCCCAGGGGAAAGATGGGTGGTGTTGAATGGAGGGCTTTCCCTCTGCTGCTTCCTCTACTATCTGTGAGCTAAAGGCTAGAGTCTGCTGGGTGCAGAGGGGAAGGGGTCAGGAATGAAGATATAGAGACAGGCTAGGAAAGTCTGCGATAGGCAGTGGGGAGACTGGGAGAGAGGCCATCCAGGCATATTTGGAAGGGCTCTTGTGTTATGATGGGGGCTCCTGTCCTCTGCTGTGGAAAGAAAAGAGAAAGTCAGATGCTGCTAGATTCTGTGAGGTTGAGCAATGCGGGTCACTTCCCTGGGCTGCTTCTTCCTTGTGTGAATTCTCTCTGAGGTTTCTGCAGCTTTAGCTCTCAATTCTGTTTCTTTTCTTACTCCTTTTATAAAAAGAAGCAAATAGACATCAGCTGGCAGTGTGTCATAACTGAGGAGAGATGGCACTTCCTTTCCATGTGCCTGAGAAAACAAAGTGAATCAGCTTCTGGTGTATTAATTAGAGTGCAGTCTACTTCCATGAAAACAGAGTCTATTGTGTGATCTTTATATAGTTAAACCTTTAGTGACAACAACTCTTGGAATGCATCCAGAGTGAAGGGCTCTATCTACAACACTTGTTTGCAGAGCACATTAGACAGTTTCATTCAATTCATAAGCATTTATGAAGAACTACACCTACAGCTACTTTCACAAAATCTACACAAAAATGCTGCAGTTTTGTTTGGGTCACAAATAACAACTCTAGACCATTTTCTAGCTCATTTGTGGAAAATTTTATGACCACAGTCATGGTATAATTCTTAAAAGTTTATTTTTGATCATTCTTCCTTCCAAAATTCTTTCATGATCTCAAAACAAAACAAAACAAAAATCCCACCCCACCTCTAGCTAACACTGCTCACCCTGACTGACTGAAATTAGAGGAGGGGCGGTGGTGGAAAGGCTTGAAGATGAAATCAGTGCATGAGAACAGAGACGATGATAAACTCAAATCCCCAAACCAATTATTTCTCAGAAACAAAACTCGTGTCTCTTTGGCCTTGCTTTTATTTTGGGAATAAAATTATTGCTGGGCAGGAATGGCCTTTCTCTTGACTATGTGATGCATGGGCCGTTCCTACTGCCAGTTCAAGAAGCCACCACAGCTATCACTCTTGCATTTGGGGAGCCAGACTCCCCAGTATAGCGGGAAGAAGTGACAATCCTTTGGTTTGTGCAATCAGCACCTACTCATTTGATTTACATGTAAGGGAAGAAGCAGGCATCTTGCAATCTTACAGGGCAGCCATAGTGCTCCCTTCAATCTAAGGGCAGGATTGGAGAACGGGCTCTTCTGCTCTTCTCTTTCTGGGGACCTTACTCAACACCCACATTCTTTCAAAGACTTACAATTAGCAATTACACTACATATCATTTATTTATTCACTTGTTGGGTTTGCTGTCTGCCTCCTTATCAAGGTAATAAGTATTAGCTGAATTAATGAAATGGACATTCAATTTAGAGACTAATGTTGATTCTCTTTCCATAATCATACTTTCCCAGAGGTGGGAAGGATATGAGGATGAATGAGGGCCTTGAGTTCTGAGCATGTGAAAACTGTGAAAGTTCCCAGCTTTGATGGTGGGATGAGGTCTTCTCTCCCTTAAGACTCATAGCTAAAAGTGTGGGTTTTGTTATAATTCTCGTCGGTTCCAAATAAAGGTCTCTCTCTCTCTCTCTCAAAAATAAATAAACATTAAAAATATTTTTGTTGCTGTTGTTGGGCCACCTGGGTGACTCAGTCAGTTAAACGTCTGACTCTTGATCCCGGCTCAGGTCATGATCTCACAGTTCATGGGATTGAGCCCCACATCAGACGACACACTGTCAGTGTGGAGCCTGCTTTGGATTCTCTCTCTCCCACTCTCTGTCCCTCCTCTGCTCATGCTCTCTCTTTCTCTCACACAATAAATAAATGGCCTTTAAACATTTTTTTAAAATTTTTTGTTTAAAAAAAAGAAACACCAGCTACCATCAATTCAGAACCACCTTTGTTTTTCCCTGAGCTAAAGAAATCCAAGTCCCTTACATCAGCTTCTTTCTTATCTTGTTTTCCAATCTTTAGATAAGATTTGTTGGTCTCCAACAAGAAGTTCCCGGTAGAAACTCTTTCCCAAAGTTCTCTGCAAGCCTCACTAACATTTGGTACCTACAATCAAGCCTAGTACTGCAGGAAGGAGCAGGTTGAGATTATTTGTACTGTATTATAGCTGCAAAAACTATAGCCCTTGATTCCAGTCTCTGTCACAAGTCTATCCATGAACATTCCTTTAAGAATTTAAAACATATCAGGGCAACCTATTAAGCCTCTACCATGCCACAATTTTCCAGACAATAGCTTGTTCTTATTTATTTATTTATTTAATTTATTTTATTTAAATCCAAGTTAGTTAACATATAGTGTAATAATGGTTTCAGGAGTAGAATTTAGTGATTCATCACTTACATATAAGACTCAGTGCTCATCCCAACATGTGCCCTCCTTAATGCCCATCACCCAGAATGTGGGACATGGCTTGTGTAGGGACAAGTCAGTGTTCAGGAGGCACACTTGGCAAGAACACACAAGCTGAATGCAAGTATTGTGTCATCCTTGATTTTTGTTTGGCCGACCCAGGCACACAAACCAATGAGGCTTGAAGGGTCTCTTGAGACCAGCAAATAGAACCCCTCACCTGATGAACTAGACAGCTGCTACTTCCTGTCAAGACAGGTCTTGAAGAAGCCTGAACAATGTGTCGCCAAACATCATTTTTAGGTTTAGTAAAATCTGTGCCTCTTTCATCTAGTATAATTCTTTCCAAAAAGCAAGAACTACTCCTATCTTCCAGATCTTTCAACAGGGTAATTTGCACAAGGCACTAAAGAAAACTGTCTGTAAGATCTCTTTAAACTGAAGACTTCTAGGCAGATGAAGCAAGCTCTCCACATTTTTATTCAAGCTTCAACAAGCACCTACAAGAGGTAGAATCTCACCTCTACCTCCATTTACAAAGTAGATGGGTCCACAAAGGTTTGGGGAGAATTGAACTATCTTATAAGACCAAGTGATGTTTGTTATTTAAATGATTCTTGTAGAAATCTTTTTGTAAAAGAAAAGATTTCTTACTCCATCGCCTTCCCTTTCTTTCTTTGATGTTTTGCAAATTATATTTTCAGATATTGAGGTCATGCAAAGTGAAGACTATTTGTCTGTTTCAAAGTCTGGAATTTATACTAAAAAATAATTGGTCTTATGCCAAAGGATGTGGAGGCATTTCTTTCGTCTACACAGACCTTCCTGAAGAGATTTATCTCCTCTGCCCGCCACCCCCTCCCACACTGGTTCAAGCCAAAGACAGATTTTTTCAGATGACACGATGAGTATTCCAACTCAGTGCAGTAATAATCATTTTCATTGTGTGTCTTCCCTTCTGCTCTCAGCTTTTGTGGGCAGATATCTGAAAACCAGGTTTTGTTTAATTGATCCACAAAGTAAAAGTACACTTTAGTCCTGTCATCAACCAGCTGCTTCTTCCTGAAAGGAGGAATCACCCTAGGTCTTGTCAGAAAAATAGAAATGCAGACATGGAGATCATGTGGACTCTCTCTGTTGAGTTTTTAAATGGAGGCCACGAGTGAAAAGGCTTCATATTTGGGAGAAGTGTCACCTGTAGGAACCCGGTCTCCCACTCAAAAATATCCGGTGTTCGTCTGGCTAACAGAGCAATTACAAGTTAAGTCCAGTAAATGACCTTACGTTCTTTAACTGTAATGTGACAGACCTGGTGCAGGAAACCTCCAGCTTGAGTGAACCAGAGCCCGAGGACGGTTTCTGTGTTTGCCTGTAAAGTGCATTTCTTCCCTTCCCTATCTCCCCTCTTACCCTTCCTTCTGCCTTTCTCTGTCTTTTCTTCCCTTCTTTCTTCTTTTCCCTCTTAACACTTTTTTGAAGATCAAAGTGTGGTAATGGGCAGTGACTAAAAGGGAACTACAATCCCTGGAAAACCTTATTACTGATGGGGTAACTCAAGGATTTGTCAAATTCTATGGAGGCCAGATAATGCTAAAGTTATTGATTGGTTCCTTTTATTTGTTCTAGAAGAAAAATACTTCAATGGCAAAGAACAGATCCCTTTTATGTAAGATGCAATTTTAGCAGATTGTGGGAAGTTGATAAAATCAGTTGATATTTTATAGCAATTGTCAGTTGCCTCCCAACCTCCTATATCCCAATCTGACCTTCCCAGTTTGGTTTAGGGATCCACATTGTCTCATGGCAGTCGGGCTAAGCTACTCTGTATATTGATAGTGGTATCACTGGGAGTGAACATATGAGTTAAGCTACATGTTCTCTTTCTTCTGGATGTGAACAAGATGTACATATTGTCCCAGGAGCTGTCAGCAGCTGTCCTTCAGTCAAAAAAAAATCATAGGATAAAGCCAATCACATGAAAGGTAAGGCAGAGAGACAGAAAATCAAGTCCATTTTTACATCCTTGAGCCACTTAATTGAACCTCACTTGAAACCAGATCTATCACTAGATGTTTTTAGTTATATTGAGCCAATACATTCTTTTTATTATTTGAAATTTCTGGTATATTTAACTCAAATACTACTCTTTTTTTTTGAGAGACAGAGAGAGAGAGAGAGAGAGAGAGAGAGAGCGCAAGAGAACACTAGTGGGAGAGAAGGGCAGATAGAGAGAGAATCTTAAGCAGACTCCATGCGCAGAGTGGATCCTGATGCTGTACTGAATCTTATAACCATGAGATCATGATCTGAGCTGAAGTCAAGAGTCAGATGCTTAACCAACTGAGTCACTCAGGTGCCCCATTACCATTTTGATAAACCACATCTTTGACTAAAGGAACCAAGAGGTATGGGGAGAAATACACAAGCACACACACACATGCACAGGCATATGCACATACAAACACACATAGAAAGAAAGAACACTTGATCTCTGCACAATGCATTATAACTTTCTTTGGAAGATACACAACACGTAGACATAACTTTAGGTTGGAAGTCGAATTATAAAATAAAATCGGGGGCGCCTGGGCAGCTCAGTTGATTGAGCATCCAACTCTGGATTTTGGCTCAGGTCATGATCTCACAGTTCACGGGATCAAGCCCCATGTGCGGCTCCACACTGACAGCATGGAATCTGCTTGGGCTCCTCTCTCTCCCTCACTCTCTGCCTCTCCTCCACACACATAAACTCTCTCTCTCTCTCTCAAAATAAAGAATGTTCAAAAGAAGCACACAAATAAATAAAGAAAATGCATACTTAACTTAGAAAATAACACACAGATGGCATTCAGTGGTACAAAATGTAGTGCTTTCAGAGAGGAGGTGATCAGCAAAAGAGGATGGAAAGCATCATAGAGGAGGTGAGATTTAGGCAAGAATATGTAAGGTGTATGAGACAGAAGAGATAACTGAGGGGAACAATATGAGCCAAGAGGCCCTGAACTCTAAGGCATCTTTAATGTACTGCGACTCTCAAAGCCACAAACAACCCCCACCAGTTTGGCTTTCTCTAGTATTCCCTGTAGTTCGTGGTGACAGGATCGTAGAGCTGAGACTGGCCCTCCATACTAAGGAACCAAAACGAGTTTCCTCTGGGTGCACCCCATCACTCCACATGCACAAATCTGGGTGAGACTCAGCTGCCTAGTCTTTCCCCTGTGTTCCCTGCATAATTTCTGCCTCTGAGTTACAGGAAATTTCTTTCTGAAAAGCCATTTGGAGACAGATTGTAATATAATGCTCTTGAACATTCCACTCTACCAATCGATAAAGGCAGCCCTCAGTGCAGAAATAATCAAACACAGGATGGAATCTAATATGCACAAAGCTGATATTTTAACTAGACCCAAGAAGCTCAGTGGTTCTTTGCACAAAGCTGGGGCCTGCTTGGTCTTCCTGCCTTTGTCTTATATTTTTATATACTTTTAAGGTCAAGCTTTCTGAAGTAGCTTATAGTTACTTTATTCTATTTTAGTCGTTCAAGGTTACAGCCAAGGTCAAATCTACATAAAAATAAGCATGTTGGCAACCAGCAAAGAATATGTTATTCTAGGAAGAAATAAAATGACAATCGTGACCCTGGGTCCTGTGCCACACCCTCTTCACACTCTCCTTTGACTCTTTAAGGAAGAAGGCTGAACGCTCACACCAGTATGTGCCAAGCAAATCAGAACTGCTTTCTTGGGAAAGATAAGCTTTTCTAGTAAAAAGACATCCTGTCCTTGCTGAATCACCATAGGGTGGGGGATGGGAGGTAGCATGGGGACATCATCTGCATTCTAGAATCTGGGTTAGGAGCAAGATGGAAAACGGTTTTTTCTCATTCTTTCTCTTGTCACTGTGATTTTGGTCACCTTCCCTTTCCGGAACTGCTCTCCGTGGATATGCCGCATGGTTATCAGATCAACATTCTGAGCTTGTGCTTACAAACCACCCTTGGAAGATGCTAAATACATCTTAGATCAGGAGTCATAAACAGCAACAACATCCTCTGTATAATATTTAAAGAAGATCATTCTCACTTCAACCATGGTTTAATCCTTAAAAAACATGAAGGGATTTATAGTACAGTAACTGAAGAGATAGGAGCCATCTAATATCTCATAGCTCAAGGCAGCATTCAGATTTGTGGGTAAAAGGACTTCAGTGTTACCATTAAGTGAAAATTGGTGGCTTTATGATATATTAAATTGACATCACTCTTCTCCCACCCCACCCCTACTATATGATCATATGATTATAGAATTGAAAGAGGACATGTGACACTTCAAGTCTCTAGGCATCTGAGCCAGGATCATGGAGGTTCAGGAACATAATGATAATGCAAGGATTTATTCTCTCAGGAGTAGGTTTATAGAGGAAGTGTTATCTGTCAGGCTTGAAAGGCCAGTGTGTCATCGGAAGTACTGAAGCCATCAAAGACTCAGGAGTGATCCAGTTAAGGGGAGCCCTTCTAAATCCTTAACGTGGTTAATCAGGAATAGAACATAGTGGATTACTACTCAGCAATAAAACAGAATGAGCTACTGATACGCTGGACAGCAATGATGAATCACAAAAATAATTATGCTCAATGAAAGAAGCCAGACAAGAGTGCATGCTGTATGATTCCATTTATACAACTTTCTGGAAAATGCAAACTAATCTACAGTGACAGAAAGCAGATCTGTGGTTGTCTGGGGTAGGCAGGAGGTGTGAATAGGGGCAGGAGGGAGGAATTACTATGGGGCGCAAGGAAATTTAGAGTTTAATTATAAGATCATTATATTAATTGTGGTGATGGTTTCATGGGTATATTCATACTGCAAAAAGTATCAAATTGTAGACTTTAAATATATACACTTTATTATTTGCTGTATGTTACCTCAATAAAGCTGATTTTAAAACTCAGTGATAGAAAAAATAGGGGATGAAGTATTTGCCCAGGAAAGAACACGAGGCAACTATGGACTGTGTCTCCTAGCACAGCCCAGATGCTTTTATTGGTGTTTACTCCCATCTAGTATCAACCTCAAAAATGAGTTCTTGTCCTGCTATTTACCTTGCATCCTAGATAAGAATTATACCTAAACCACAGCAAGTAGCTTATATGATAACCCTTCTTACCAAGCTACTTTGACACCTAAGGGAATTCTTACTTGGGAAGGGAGATGTATCATCATTACCTACATACGGTTTATACATTAATGATATTTGTAATCCAGAAACTTAATGGTCTCTTTTGGTTGCCGTACAAGTTTTGGTGGGAGAGGTTTTCTAACTCTCAGTCCTCAAATAATACATGCAAATGTGGGAAAATAATGAACATCTAGACAATTGACTTGGTTCCTCCAAAAAGTTTGTGGCAGGGAAGTAGAAGATAAAGATAGAGGGAAGATATATAAGGTAATGAGAGGCCCTTGGTTGGATCCTTGATCCTTTGATCAATCAAATCAACTCCTTTGATTTGAGGAGTAAAGAGACTCCTTTGGGACAACTGGACACTGTGAGAACTAAGTGTGTGGGACATGATAGAAGGAATTTCATGAATGGGAAAATGGCATGGCTACTCATGGAAATATCTACAGTGCTTGGAGCTGTGTAAGAGGAGATATCACTGAAGTCTGTGATTCCTTCTAAAAGAAGGAAAGTAGGGGAGACATGGAGTAACTCTTAGGGTAAAACTCTTGATAGTTTCTCAGTCTGGGAGATGGCATATGGAATTCAGTAAACTATTCTTTTTACTTTTGTATATATCTTAATTTTTCATAATAAAACTTGCTAAAAGACTTTGTTAAAGTACTTAGCACATGTTAGAAAGAGGAGGGGCTAGGGGCGCCTGGGTGGCTTAGTCGGTTAAGCGTCCGACTTTCGCTTAGGTCATGATCTCGCAGTTCGTGGGTTCGAGCCCCGCGTCGGGCTCTGTGCTGACTGCCAGCTCAGAGCCTGGAGCCTGTTTCAGTCTGTGACTCCCTCTCTCTCTGACCCTCCCCTGCTCACGCCGCGTGTGTCTCTCTCTCTCTCCTAGAAATAAATAAAAATATTAAAAAAAAAAAAAGAAAGAGGAGGGGCTGTAAATCACAGTGATGATCAAAGAAAGAACTGATCTGTCAGTTAGAGGATGGGGTGAGGGGATTGGGGGGGCAGGGGTGGGTGATGGGTATGGAGCTGCCTCAGACCTCTTTCTAGAATTAACTGAGCCTCCTTGAGTGACTTGGAGAAAGTCCTTTACTTAAGTAAAACTGGGGAAAATGCCTGGCCTACCAGGTGTAGATGAAGATGTTACCTTTTCTGCAGCCCCAACTGGATGTGATAAGAGTTATTCAAAGGTCTCGTGTTCTCAGTCTCTGTGAGCTATGATGTTTCAACCCTATCCAAACTTCTCCTGGATCAGATGACATGCAGGCAACCACCTCATTCTGCTCCTGTCCCCAGTGAGGCTGACTTCCCAAGAGTCACTTAATCTCAGAAACACTGCAGTTTTTTTCTGATGTTTTTGAAGTTGGAAATCCATCTCTCTGTGCTGAGCTTCTTTATTACTTGTGCCCCCCACCCTATAGCACCGCAGACAAGGAACAGGCGACAAGGATACGTGAGATGACCCCAAATAAGCCCTCCCTGTACATTTATAGGGCCAACCATGACTTTTCTTAAGGCCCACAAATTATAGGGAGGCAAAGCATGGAAAAATCCAGAAAAAAAAAAAAACATCCAAAATACAACCATACCACCCATAAAAACATGCCATATGGGAGGGGAAGATGCCTATAATTCTGCTGGCCTTCAAATGTATTTATTTAGTTCAGTCATTTATGAAACAAAACCCAGAAATTCCAGGCATCTCTCCTAAACAAAAGAACCACTAATGTTTGCTTCTGGTCAGCATGTGAAACTTGGTTAAAACCCAAATACTAGACATAGGTTCCTAAGGAAGGTCCCTTACAGGCCAGAGCTCAGATACGGAGCCACTGTCACATGCATTGTTATCTAGCCCTCAAACTAAGAGTCCAACCAAGAGTTACCAACAACTGAGAAAATGTTCAGGAGACACTCTTCCTACCTATGTTAAGGGGAAAACTTCCTCCAGAACAATCACTGACAAAGAAGTAAAGATAATTATTCAAACCATGGCACTTCTAAGATTTTCTAGCTGACCTGAACCCCCCCAAAGAAATCTTGATTGAGATGATCTGGATTTCACAATGTTATCAGTCATCAACAGATTTCAACCTTCCTTGAAAGCGCTTCCAATTGTTCCAGTGGCTAAAGCGACTTGAATCAACACTGGATACAGCAAAGAAAACAAACCACTTATAAACTTTCCCATACCTGCCAAAACTGTTAAGCTATAAATAGGGGGCAGCAAACACTGTTCAAAAATATTTCTCAGGGAGAAAACAGGCGGAAAAGAGTGAATAATTTTCAAAGAAGTAAAGATTTTTTTTTCAAGTTAGTTCAGTTTGCAACTTGGAATTTCTATGGCCATAAGGAAGTAAGGAGAACAAACCCGGCTATGATGATATGTTTCCCATACCCATGCGAATGCTGGAGTGGTATCTGCTTGATTGAGACAATGACATTGTATCCCATATTGATAAGAGTTACCTCATTTCTTTCTTATTCCTCCTATTGATTTTGAGAGAAGGAAGTGTTTTTTCATTATCATATACTTTTAAGAAGATAGGCTCTTTTCTCCCCAGAGAAAGCTGTTTGTCAAGATTGTTGGACAACTAAACCAGAACATGGGTTCAAATCCACCGTATTTCTTGTATAGAATTACTCTTCAATCATGCAGTTTGTTGTTATTAGTTTCTCAAGCATTAAACTCTAGCATTACATGCTCACGGTTACTGTTCCAAGGGACAGAAATCTTTGGAGTTTAACAATTTTGCATATGAATCTTGTTTCCACCTTTACAAGCTCCGTAATGCAGAGCAAATTGTTAAGTTCTACCTGCTGTAGAAGTGTCCCACTTGGTTCACTTCTTAGAACCGTTGATTAGTTGAGCCAGTTATTGTTTCGATCATTGAAAATAAATCTATTTTTAAAAAAATTCTGAGGGGGCAAAGTAACATCATTCCTACTGCACCGCTAATTTCCTCTTCTATAAATTGAAAAGTCCAATGACTCTATGTGAAGTGCTTGACATATTATGCGGCAATATAAGTATTCACCAAATGCTGTGGTTGCTTTTAATAATAAACACTTTCTGGGGGCGCCTACATGGCTCAGTCGGTTAAGCGTCCAACTTCGGCTCAGGTCATGATCTCAGGGTTCCTGGGTTCGAACCCCGCGTCGGGCTCTGTGCTGACAGCTAGCTCCAGCTCAGAGCCTGGAGCCTGCTTCAGATTCTGTGTGTGTGTGTCTCTCTCTGACCTTCCCCTGTTCGTGCTGTCTCTCTCTCAGAAATAAATAAAACATTTAAAAAAATAGAAATAAATACTTCCTGATTAGAATCACAGATCGGCCATTTCCCAGGTTAAAGGCACTCAGTTATATGCACATGTAGGAACACAAAATGACAAGGAACATCATACACATGTCTATTATACCATTCTATCAGTGTTTGGTGGAGCCAACCTCCTTTCCCACAACCTTGGGAATCCCATTTCAGAGTGGATACTTTGTTTACTCCTTCGCTAGGTTCCTTCTTTCCATTTGGAATATGTAGCATTCCCTTTCAGCTTTTATCTCTATCCACAAGACCAAGAATATTCAGAGCCTGGAATTAAATGCTAAGGTGGCTTTGCCTTCCAGGCACAAAACTTTGACCTTGCTGCAGTGACCAATGGACTCATCACTATATAACTGCTTCTCAAAGTCAAGAAGAAAGTCAGTGGGACTAAGGACTGCCTATAGAGCCCAGCACACTGAGTTATTCCACTCCTTTCAAAGAGCATTTTTAGAAACATGCCCTTGTCTAGTTTACATAAACAATGCAGCATATGTGGTCCACCTAAATGCCTATGCACTATATACAAGTCGTTTATAATGTTTTTCAGCCTTTCTTGTTTCAAGGTCTAGACAGCCTACAGAAACACGGTTGGAAGACTTTGTTGTAACCCAGTGGGCTGCTCTTCCAGGGGAGATGGGTAAGAGGATGTGTTACTCTGGATTATCCAAGAAGCAGATGCTAAAATGGGATTAAACATGGCAGGATGGAAAAAGGGAGATGACTGTGAAAGACCATGTGTAGGGAGCTGGCGTGGCTGAGAGGGGTGACACTAGTCTGATCCGAATAGAGCAAAGGGGGCACGAAGGTCGGATGGACACATCCCAGTCACCCTGCAGTCTACAAAGGCTCAGCCAGGTGCACAGTGGGGCCATGAGTGAAAAATCAGCTATCATAGGGGTCCTGCGTCACCCAGGCACAGGCCTGCCTTAGTATCCCTGCTGTGTACAGTTGTTGGCTAGGACTAACCTGAAGAAAGAGTGACTTCAGGGCAAACAAGAGACGGACCTCAGATCACAGCAGTGGGGGTCAGCTTTGCTCCCCACAGTTGGAGGTCCACAGGGTCCATTCCCATGGCCACCCTGGGAAAGATGGTCACTGACTATCTCAGGATCTTACAGAGACCTAGGCAGCTGGAGAAGAGAGAAAGGCTCCTGTGGAAGATGGGGCCAGCCCCTCCCTAGGTCCCCTACACACACATACACACACACGCGCGCACGTCCACACATGTACACATGCAAACCCATTCTATGGATACACACATGTACACACATGTACACATGCATGCATATGTACACATGACATATGCAAACCCATTCTATGGATACACACACACACACACACACACACACACATACACACACACACACACTGTGGGAGACCTATGTACTCTGAAAGGCACAAATAGATACCTTTCTACAAAATAGTGTGCAACAGACCAAGCCCACTCAGTTCTGCGGGCTTGGTGGGCTGGCCCAGGAACCAGTTGGTCATGCTGACCTGGTTATTCACAACCAGCTCCTAAGCAGAGGGTTTAGTTTGGTTTGCATTTCCCCTGACAGGAAAAAATGCCTTAGCAGTGGGGTTGGTTGAGGAGTTCAAAAAGAGAGAGAGAGAGAAAGAGGAGAAAAAGAAAGAAGGACAGAGACAGAGTGAGAGAAAGCCAAGTGTTTCAGATTCACATTACAGAACATGTGCATCCATGTATTCTTCAGTCTGCATTCTGCCCCAAGAAGAGAAGGAACCAGGAAAACCCTACTTAGCTCCATGAAATTCCCCAAAAGGGAGGTGGCCTTGGCAGCTCTGGGGCAGGGAACTTCCTAAAGTAGAATAGGTAAGTCAATGAAATGTCTCTGGGGAAGTCGGCGGGGGTCTTAGTGGAGCAATTCCAAAGGGAAGTTCTTTGGGCACCGGAGCTCACCCTAGTGACGTCACCCTGCCTGCAAGACACAGAGCCGAGGGGAAGGCCAGGACTTCCACAGGAGACGCTGGAGAAGCCCAGTGGTGGCAGGGCAATGGTATCAGGGAGACTGGAATACAGAGGGAGGCCAAGGGGACCAGAGCCAGGCAAGAGGCTGGTGAATGCAGCAAGGGCAAGATTAAGGTCAGGTGAGCCCCTTTAGAGTCTTGATTTCTGTCCCAGGAGCAGGAGGAGGCTATGGAAAGACTTTAAAGAGGAGAAGTGAAATGACGAGCTCTGCAGTCAGAAGAAAAGAAATTATTCTAACTGCAGTGCAGATCTGACCCGGGGACAGGTGGGGGGAATGCAGGCACAAGCATAGGTCAAGAGATGACGTGGTGGCACTAAGCAGGATGGTAGCGAGGGCTCAAGAGATAATTAGGGGACAACATTGAAATGACTTGGCAATGACTCAGACGTAGGCTGAGATAGCAGGAGTGACTCCTAGGTTTCCACTTGCACATCTGGCTGAGCGGGCATGCCCTCCCACAGACGGGGAAGAGGCTTGGGATGGAGGTGGGACGTGTGCCTTGGAGACCTCCAGGAAGAAATATCAAGTAGGCAGTTGCATACATGGCTCTAGTTGCTGACAGTCAGGTGTTGCATTCTGTCCCACTATCCTAGGAAGGGTCTAGGTGGGAGGGAGGATACCCTGGGGAGAGAGTCAGTGGGGTCAGGGCAGGAAGCTTTTTGCAGCTCCTTAATTCTCTCTCCAGATCCACTCGAGCAGCTTTCTACACTGAGTGCTTCAGTTAGGGTGCTCAAGAATGTCTGCACTGAGCAAACAGGGTTTGAAAGTACCTGGTTAGCAGAGGATCAGAGGGGACCTAAGAAGGGGCTCTTGAGCCCTTGATGGAAGGAAGTCCTAGGGCCTCATATTTGTTCTTCTTAACCTCAAATGTGAGCTATCCACGATCTAAGAACACTATCGACCCTCACTGTGATTTGGTTTCCTGGGAACCTAAAAAAGCACAGTGTGTTCCTGTGCATGGACTCAATGTTATCTTTGGCTTGGCCTGAGGCTGCCCCAGGCACCGAAGAGTCCAGATAGTGCTTCTGCCACCTGGAGGACAGAGCAGGGATGGAGCCCGGTCCTCCTGCGCTCTCCCCACGGTGCAGGGGTGCAGAGGCTCTGGGGGGAGCAGCGAGACACGGACCTGGTTTCCCTCAAGCAGTTGTGCAAATCAGTGTCAACTGGGGCTCCCAGAAGTTGGGTTTGGGCACCAATACATTCCTTGAGAGACAACTGGATGCCCCTCTCCCATAGATCACCCGTGGGTTTTGATTTTCAAAAGGGGATGATGGGTGGATGAACCAGGGCTCAGTCTGGTTTGTCTGTTGTTGTTGTTGTTTTGTTTTGTCTGTTTTATATGTTTTAAATGTTGTTGGAACTCTTCCCAGCCTGGAATGAAGACAAACTTATCCTCTGAATTGGGAAGAAAAAACTAAAGAAGGTGCCTCAGCCCTCATCTCTCCTCATTTGGGGTCTGTCCATTTGCATGAAGCACGTACTTTTACCTGCTCAAGAATTCAGCAGTAAAGACCTTGCTGCTGTGGGCAAGACCTGAAGTTTTCCTCTGCAGGGGAATTATACTCTGCAGCATTGTTTGGAAACCCATTTGGCCTTGCTACTAAACTTTGTCTTTTAATATCAGTCTTATCAATACTGAAGGTGACCTAAAAAATCTTCTTATCTGCCCAATTCCTATGTCTATGTTGAGCAAGGAACAGGAGTCTTACTTACTGGGCCCCTTGAAAAACCAACATATCTAGAAGACTACTGACTATACCAAGCCTTAGGGACCTTACTTTGGCTTAAAAGTGAAACATCCTCCCATTTGAGAGCATTCAGCTCTTTCAGAGCATTGAGTTTAACCTTCCAACTGCCATATTAAATACGATCTAGGAGAGAGATATAGTAGATACTTTTTTCCATCAATAAGGGTGAATTAATCATAGAGCCATTGCAATGCAAGAAAAATTGAGAGGAAAAACATGCTTTTGTGTTTTTCTCTGCACTCACAGACTGTCCATGCAGAATTCTCTTCCATTGGCATCCATTGGCAGCCCATTTCTAGCCATCTCCACTCCTCTACACCCCACAGAGGTTGGTCTGTAAGGTTCCCATCAGTGGGCCTCTCTTGGGCTTAGTCATTGGAGGGCACTGGTAGGAGATCAGAGGGTGGGAGAGAGTGAGATCAGGGTATTTTTGACTTCCCTACTCCTGATGGTCCAACTACTGATGTTCAAATTCCTCCTATCAAACAGTTCCTCTCCCACATTATAGTTCTCACTAGGTCCCAGTAACTCTGCCTTCTCTCCTTGCCCCTTCAAGCCTAGGGGTGGCAATGTTACTCACTGTTTCAGCCCCTCGGTGCCTCACTGTCCCTTCTGACTTCCTGTCCACACCTCTACAAATAGTTCTCTTTTTCATGATCTTCAAATATTTCCCTGAATGTATTCTGTTTTCTTTTGAGACCCAAGTACTACACTCTACTACAAGGAGTGGAGTAAAAGACGTCCGACTTTCAGTCGAGATTTCCGGCCGTGTTCACCCACTCCTTGCCATGTACAGCAACCAGTCACCTTCAAGAGAGATGTCTCTTTGGTACATCATTCCCCTCACATGCATATTTCCCTACATAGACACCGTCTACAAGCGAAGTCAATCAATGGGCAGAGAGAGCATTGCAGCAGGTGATTATCTGCATTCTAAGTACCTGAGTTCCACATGACTTAGATTCTTTGACATTCTAGAACTCTTTAACGCCCCTGAAATTTAGAGATTAAAAATGTGATGTGATTAGAAGTTTCACAATGCCTTTTGCATGCCTCTCAAAATCCATTGAAAATACATATAATACTACTAACACTATCCCATGTGTATTTGGAAAACAGACATTTTGATTAGCCTACCTTGTCTCCTACAAGAGAAGGAAAAATGACACGGCTTTAAAATATAATAGTAAGCAGAACATTTCTTTAGCAAGAATAAGAAAAATGTGGGGCACCTGGGTGGCTCAGTCGATTGGGCGGCCAGTTTCAGCTTGGGTCATGATCTCGCGGTTCGCGAGTTTGAGCCCCAAGTTGGGCTCTGTGCTGATAGCTCAGAGCCTGGAGTCTGCTTTGGATTCTGTGTTTCCATCTCTCTCTGCCCCTCCCCTGTTTGTGCTGTCTCTCTCTCTCTCTCAAAAATAAATTAAAAAAACATTAAAAAAATTAAAAAGGAAAGAAAAATGTAATGTTTTTATGCCCTCCTGAACTCTGCACAAGATATGCTAGGGAGAAAAACTCATGACTCTTTATTTAATTAGAAACTCTTTGGGGCGCCTGGGTGGCTCAGTAGGTTAAGCATTCGACTTCAGCTCAGGTCATGATCTCATGGTTCATGGGTTCAAGCCCCGCGTCAGGCTCTATGCTGACAGTTCAGAGCCTGGAGCCTGCTTCAGATTCTGCATTTCCCTCTCTCTCTCTGACCTTCCCCTGCTCATGCTGTCTCTCTTTCTCTCAGAAATAAATTAAAACAAAACAAAACAAAACAAAAAGAAACTCTCTGACTTTTTGCTCTGTGTAATACTAAATGAATGGTCGCAATCAGATTTGGAGTTCATTAGTCTTGGTCCATTTGCTTTCAGAGAGTTTGTTGAATATTCTGGAGCTTAGGTGGGAGGAACTGTGAAAGGTGCTTGTCTTTGTTGGACATTTTCCAGTTGGTCCTCAACATGAACAAGTGTGGCCTTGCTGATTCTGGGCAATAGAGAATAATGCACTTAACCATTTATTGAGCATATATTATGAGACAGATACTGTACAAGGTATTTTACATGTAAAATCTCCAATATGCACCATAATGGGACAAAAGGTAATTATCATTCCCGTTTTACAAACTGAGAAACTAAGGCCCAGAACAGTGAAGTGATTTCTCTACAGAGATAGAGCTAGTGAGTGCTGTTCAAGGTTGGGATTCAGGTTAAAAACCTCTAAAATTCTAAAACACTTCTGTCAGTCTGCCATTTGGTCCCTTGTTTTGGGGCAAAGACACAGTTTTGACTCTGTCACTAACTAGCTATATGATTTTGAATAACTCTCTTTACCTCTCTGGGCTTCCGTTTCCTCATCAGTAAAACAAAGAGGCAAAGCTAAAAGTTAAAGCAGTTAGGGTACCTGGCTGACTCAGTTGGTGGAGTGTGGGATTCTTGATCTCGGGGTTTTAGGTTCAAGCCCAGCATTGGGTGTAGAGATTACTTTTAAAATATTAAAAAAAAAATTTTTTTTTATGTTTTATTTATTTCTAGGAGAGAGAGAGAGAGAGAGCATGAGCAGGGAAGGGTCAGAGAGAGAGGGAGTCACAGACTGAAACAGGCTCCAGGCTCCGAGCTGGCAGTCAGCACAGAGGCCGACGCGGGGCTCGAACCCACGAACCGCGAGATCATGACCCAAGCGAAAGTCGGACGCTTAACCGACTAAGCCACCCAGGCGCCCCTACTTTTAAAATATTTTTAAAGGGGCGCCTGGGTGGGTCAGTTGGTTAAGTGTCCAATTCTTGATTTCAGCTCAGGTCTTGATCTTAGGGTCAAGGGTTCAAGGGTCATGGGTTCAAGCTCTGCATTGGGTTCCCTGCTGGGCATGAAGCCTACTTAAAAAAATAAAAATAAATAAAATAAGCTTAAGCTCTAAAATAATCTGATACTAATATTTATATAAAAATATTCCCTGGTAATAGGTTGTATCAGTCCAGATTCAGTCACTCTAGTTATATAAGCCAAAAGAAAGGAATTCAGGGATTTAGGCATTTACACAAGTGACAGGAAGGGCCAGAGGAGCAGGTACTGGGGAGGTCTGCTCTGCCCGGAACAATTCCCACAACAGCCCTCCTGATTAGCAGGGTGGGATGTGGGACCCCTAGACTAGAGGCAGGTGTTAAAGCAAAATAACTATGGACCCAAAGTCAAATAGCTCTTAGTAACAACTCCAGCTTTTCTATTTTTGAGTCGGGAAATATATACAACCTCTCTGAGCCTTAATTTCTTCAGCTATAAAATCAAACAACAAATGGGAAAATACCCAGGACAGTTATTTTTTTTTTCAAATAGTTTATTGTCAAATTAGTTTCCACATAACACTCAGTGCTCATCCCCACGTGTCCTCCTCCATGCCCATCCCCCCCTCCCCCCCACATCCATCAGTCCTCAGTTTTTGTCAGCATTCAAGAGTCTCTCATGGTTTGCCTCTCTCCCTTTCCCCCACCATTTCCGCCCTTCTTCTCCCCCTTGTTCCTCCGTCAAGTTTCTCCTAATCCTCCTATACGTGCAAACATATGGTATTTGTCCTTCTCTGCCTGACTTATTTCGCTCAGCATAACACCCTCAAGGTCCATCCATGTTGCTACACATGGCCAGATTTCATTCTTTCTCATTGCCATGTAGCATTCCATGGTATAGATAAACCACATCTTCTTGATCCATTCATCTGTTGATGGACACTCCAGGACAGTTATTATTAACACACCGTAGTGCTATCAAGTAGTCAGTCAAGTTTTGGTCTCTTCTCATTCCCTGGGGTTGCAAATAAGCTTATTTGAGACTAGAGGGGGTGGATAGTGCTGGCGGAAACAATGGGAAATAATGACAAAGAGGTAAGATGGGGCCAGAGAATAGAGGTTTTCCTTAAAAAAAAAAAAGTAAATTGGGGTGCCTGGGTGGTTCAGTCAGTTGAGCATTTGACTCTTGGTTGCAGCTCAGATCATGATCTTGTGGTTCATGGGTTCAAGCCCTGTGTCAGGCTCTGCACTGACAGTGCAAAGCCTGCTTGGGATTCTCTCTCTTCCTCTCTCTGCCTCTCCCCTGCTCGTGCTTTGTCTCTCTCAAAATAAATAAATAAACATTAAAAAAAATAAGTAAGCAAGCTTGAATTCTATAGACAATAGGGCTGATGACAGTTTTTGGATAGGAGAGTAATATGAGAATTTGGTGCTTTGGGCAAAAATATGACAGCCATATTCAAGCATCAAGCTGTTCTCACAATGGTTAATAAGAGATGCTTGCCTTTGCCAATCTCTTTAAAAGAATGTTCCTTTCAGTTTCATGGAAAATGCCCCTTGGGAAGCCATAGAAGTAGACTTAAGTCCTTACTATTAGGAAATATTTAATTGAAACAATGCCTCCCACTGTTAAGCTTAGAAGTAGATTATAGGATCCCAAATAGGTGCAGTATGGTGGGTCTGGAACATACTCCTCCTAAGTCATATATAAAAGGACTGAGAAATAGAGTGATCATGGTAAGACAGAGCTGCTCTAACTTTAAGAAGACTGTGTCTCCCAGAAGGTACAGAAGGTATGTGGTAACTACATAACGAGAAAACAGGAGAGATCCTCCCGTCTGCCCAGGCATGAGTTTGGGCTGAGAAATCATGTGACCTCTTAGAAAGATGGCATCTGTAAAATCATTCAGGGTCTCAAATGATCACAACTCAAGTGAACTTGGACATAGAAAAAAGACATTCATTCCAGTTTCAGGACATTTTAGAATTAAATGTACTTTAGACTGTACGTAGTAGTTGCTTAGAAGTGGCACCCAATAAGTGCTTAAAAATTTTTAGTGCTTAGTAAAATTTGATAAAAATCACAGATCATCTACCTCCATATTCTCATGTTTCAAATAAGGTAACTAAGCACAGAGGGTTAAGTAACTGGCCCAAGGTCACCAACTAGATAGTGGCAGAGTCAGACTTAAAACTCAAATCTCCTGGGGGCGCCTGGGTGGCTTAGTCGGTTAAGCGTCCGACTTTCGCTTGGGTCATGATCTCGCGGTTCGTGGGTTCGAGCCCCGCGTCAGGCTCTGTGCTGACTGCCAGCTCAGAGCCTGGAGCCTGTTTCAGTCTGTGGCTCCCTCTCTCTCTGACCCTCCCCTGCTCACGCTGTCTCTCTCTCTCTCCTAGAAATAAATAAAACATTAAAAAAAA